>NC_056745.1:1226903371-1226938371 GCF_019279795.1 Protopterus annectens
TTACAAAAACAGAAATGCTAGCAAACAATGCAGAATAATTTGAATACTAGATCCTTGAAACAGAGATCAGCAAAACTCAGACCTACTGACATAAGCAATGAACTTACAAAAGTATAACCCATGTTAATATAAAGAAATACTTCTTACTAGCCCATGCAATGAAATTAAGCACTTTAAAATGATGACTGGTGATTAAACTCCATGCCCTACAAACACTTTTTACTCTGGAGAATACAGACATCAGTGCCATTACCGAGACAATGTTTAAATCTGCCAAAGTACTCTGGCAGTGCAAAGGTTCAGTGCCTTCCACTCATACAGACCATCTGCTGCAGGGACAGGGACAAAGGGTGGAGGGGTCTGAATCTATATCAGCAACAAGCAAGACTCTACGTTGGTTAAACAGGACGATGCCCTGGAATTTATCCGCATGCAAATCACCATAGACAAAGTCCCACACCATATCCTAGTGAGCTATAGGTCACTCTCTATGTCCCTAGAATCGCATAGCTCATACCTGAACCTATTGGAAACACTCATCATTAAGACAAATACCTTATTTATGGGAGACTTTAACTATCTCCTTTATAGACTGGGAAGCAAGGACTGCCTCATACTCACAGGCACAACTATTCCTGGACTTTATTAACACAAATACCCTTGTCCAGATAGTGTGAACGTCTACCACAGGTTCAAACATACTGGTGCTTACCAATATGGGAGAATGCTGCCCCCACCTCCCCCAGTGACACCTCCTCACTGGTGCAATCAAACCACAAAGCAGTTAGGAATTATTCCATAGCCAACAACATCCTATTAAGTGATAGTTTTTCTTAATTCAGTGCCCCTCCTAAATCCGAGTTCATAGCAACCTATGCAGAATGGTTCACAGAGACCTTTTACAACTATATAAAAGGTTGTACAGAGGCTGCTGTACCTACTAGAAGTAACCCCAAAACAAACTCTAAAAACAAACTACACTGGCGGAATCCTAACCTTAATAGGGTATATAACAAAAAGAAAAAAGTCATAGCTAAAATCAGGAAGAGCATCTCCCATAATGATAGCAGCTTTCTAATTTAATTAAACAGGAAATTAAGAGGCCAACAAAGCTATTATGAGGTCAAGACAGCCTCACAGGCTAAAGGCAACCTTAAGGCCTTCAAAAGCTATGTTTGAAACCTCAAAGGCAGCATACATCAGTGTCATACCAAATGAACTAATTTACTGGCTGACAAGTTCAGGTCAAATTTCACCTCCCCCATGAAATACCTACTAGCATAGCTCTCCCATCTATTAACATGGAGAAGGTCCTGGTGTCAGTAGTCAAAGCCCAAAATAGAGCCTCAGTAGGCTTTGACAATACCCTGAGATACCATCTAGATGGCTTAAAACACAACTTATCAGGACCACTTGAGTAACTCTTCAACTATAGCCACAAAAACAGCCTTTGTACCACAAGAATGGAGAACTGCAATTAGCATCCCACTTCACAATGGTGGACCATCAACTGACCCTGGAAACCATAAGCTATTAGTCTGACTAGTCTAATATGCAAAGACATGGAACAAATTATCATGAAAACATGTAGCGCTCATATCACCTTGTTTACACGCTCTTGACATATAGATTAGACATAACTGTTACATGATCTCATTTATGTTTTCCTCCCATAGAGACAAGACATAACTATCACATCACCACGTTTATGTGCTCCTCCCATGCAGACAATATATAACTCTCACATCACTCTATGTGCTGCTCATATACAGACCAGACATAACTCTCACATCTAACCATTTATCTGCTCCTCTCATACAGACAAGATGTCACATCACCCCAGTTATGTGCTTCTCCCATAAAGACAAGACATGACAATCTCATTACCTCATTTATGTGCCCATATAGAAAAGATGCAACTCTCACATCAGATTGTTTATGTGCTCCTCCAATACAGACAAGACGTTTCTCTCTCATCATCCCACTTATGTGCTCCTTCCATATAGACAAGACACAACTCTCACATCACCCTGTTTATGTGCTCCTCCCATACAGACAAGATATAACTCTCACATCACCCCATTTATGTGCTGCTCATATACAGACAAGACAGCATTCTCACATCCCCCCTTTATTCCTATTGGTTCCTATAAATGTTCATAATTTAAACCTGGTGTGAAAAGTGTTCCAGGCTTAATGATCCACATCTTTTCTTTTTGATTTAACATAGCATGCCATCCAACCTTATTATTCCTATGTAAATTAATTTTATCAGTAATAATGAAAGTGAATTTGGCAGAAGTATATTAAATAGTGTGTTTGTATAATGCATTGAAAGATTTAGCACACCTGATATCACTTAAACTGAAAATATCAGAACATATAAGGGTGCGGGATGTTTCTCCCAGATAAAATGCAGAATATGTACAAACAGCCAGATATATTACCCAATTGCTGTTACAATTTCCATAGACCAAAATATCAAAAATTTGTGGTATATGTTTTGATGTGAAACGTTTATCCTTCCAGATATACTTACAAAAACTGCAATGTCCACAGGGATAACAACCTATCATAGGTCATCCATCCAAACCTATTTGTCTTCTACTTGTTTTTTGACCAACAGGCCTCTTATAATGATTAAACCAACCCCCCCCAAAGTTTTCCCTTTCCTATATGAAAAAAAAACAGGGGGTATAAGAAATCAGGAATTGCTGGTTAAAGGCTCATTGTGCTTGCATATTTGAACTGTTCCTTTCTGAAATTAGTGTGCCTCGTTTGCTGTAGCATAGACTAGATTCAGACCTGATGAATCTAGCTTTTTTTGTACAACTTGAGAACAGGCCATCTTTTTTGGAGAGGGTTCCCCTGCACCTTAGTGGCAAGAGTGTGCAGTTAGAACTTGTCTGATTGAAGACTGCTGGAACAAGGCTCAGTTTTGAGCTTTTTTATTGGTTAATTTGTTTAAATCAATTTGCTCTCCTGTGTTAAATTCACCTAAACGGACTTTAAATATCTTTAGCATAATCTGGTTACAGGTTTTGCTGTATTCAGATCTGTTTGTGTGATTCTTGTGTTTCCTGCTACACTATCTTGTGTTGGCCAGGGCCTGCCTGCACTTAGCGGGAGTAAGTGAACTGTTTGGAACTGGTCTGGTATATGATGTTGAGCTAAGAGCTCAGGGACAAGGGTTGATTGGTCAATTCCAGTGTTTCTATTTTACTTTCATTTTTGTGGTATTTAAACCCAGCATTTGCATGGATTTGCGCTTGTTTGCCTGTTGTACACCGCCACTGTGCTGTTTTAACCCTTTGCGAAATATCTCAGTTGCATTTTTCTGTTACCAGCACTCCTGTGAGCGTGAGGACCTCGCCTGCAGCTACTGCATTGATTTTATCCAGTCCTACTCACAACTATAGGTACTCTCCTCGGATAGTACCTACTCTACTATCCCTGACCTCTCTTCCACAGATCCTGATAACCATGGATGGACAATTTCCTATGGTTTCTCCTGCTAGTGTGGTTGATATGGGCATCCTGAGAAGAAAGTGTAATAAGTATCTTATGTACACAGACAACCCTCTACTACTACCACCTAGGAACACAATATGTGAGAGATGCAATCACATTAAGAACCTAGAATCCTTGCTTTCTCAGTCACAAGCCAGTGCATCTGGCACTGAGAAGGTTGTCTGCACAAACACTAGGAACACCACACCTCTAACACCACCCACAGCTGTACAACACATTCGTACATATGAGGGATTCTCAAGGTAAACATACCTAAACAAAAGAGACCTTTGAAGCAAAAACACACTAGCACATCACAACCCACAGCACCAAGCATCACACATAGTACACACATCTATATCTCATAGCGTTTATGTCCCGACCACAAACCCAACATACTAGTCATAGGAGACTATTGTGAGACACACACATGTGCCCAAAACACCAGGTTAGACAAGGAAAAAGTCACGGTAAGTTGCTTATTAGGTGCTAGAATCTGCCATATCATGCACACACTCAAGTCTCTTAACAACAGGTACTGTTATGACTCTGTCATAGTCATTGATGGTGTGAATGACTTGAGATGTACCTCTGGACTATATGAAGAGAGACAGAGATTGAGCTCGCTGAATATGTGTCCCAGGCAGGTATGTCCCTAGCCTTAAGCAGCATCCTACCATCACCCAGAATGATACATAAAAACAGAAAACGATTGGCTTTAACAATTGGCTTAGTTTCTGGTATCATTCCAAGGGGATCCAGTACCTGACAGCCTTGGAGGACATGATTGACAGACCACGATGCTTTGCCAGAGATGGCCTTCTTCTATAACCTCTGGGGTTTAGGCTTCTGGAAAAGGCTCTTGCCTCCCCATAGTGCTTTTTAGGCAAAGTCATGAGCACAAAATAACCAACATGGAAAATTCTTATCAATTAAATTTAAAGGTCAGGCTGCTAAATGCTAGGAATCTTAGCATGAAACTGCACTCGTTGCAAGTATTCCTTATCCTGGAGGATGTTGACATTTGTGCAGTCACTAAAACCTAGTTCAAAGCTGTAAAGAGCACCCCTACCTTACCAGGTTGCTCATCCTACCATACTTTCAGACCCCAAACTGAGGGCTACAAAGCCGAAGGAGGTGGAGTTTCAATATTTATCAAAGACATAGACACCTCCAGGCTGGTCATACTGCACTCCAAGTGCAGTTAACTGTTGACCAAACACCTATTTTAATAATAGCTAGCTACAGACAGCCAACCGTGACTCAGGTCGCCCACTACACCTATCTTGACTTACATGAATCCATCAAGATTCAACCCTCTACCATGATCCTGGGTGACTTTAACTACCGAACTATACAGTGAAAGACCTATTCTGGCCCAAATATGAACACCAGAGATTCCTCGACTTCGTCAATGCCAATGCATTGGATCAGCTGGTTGACACCCCTATAAGAGTTGATCCTGGACCTGTCCTAACCAACATTAGTAGCCACTGTAGCACTCCTACAGTGTTATCCTCCTTGATAAGATCCAACCATAAAGTGATCACTTTTGAAGTCACCATCTCACCTGAACCCCACCCCCCCTTGTCAGGGTCAAATGAAAAAACTTTTCCAAAGCTGACTACCGTCTCCTCAGAGCAGGTATAAGCAGCTTCACAGCCATCATCCCTTCAGTTGGAACTAGCACTAATGTCCAAGCCTACACCAAGAAATTATATGAGCATCTACATAGGAGTATTGACTCAGCAATACCTGACAGGACCAAATCATCTTCCTCAAGGAAGAGTAAACCTGTCTGGTGGATAGCAGCAATAAACAAACTCTATAATAAAAGGAAAAAAATTGCTGTTCAGGGCCAAAAAGGAGCAGGTGCCAAGTTGGAAGCAATCTCCCCTTTGTCTGAACAAGCAGATAAGGTCACAGGTGAAATCCTCTAAGGTTAACTTCGAGTCCAAATTGGTCACATCCACCAAGGACAATTACAAGGCCTTCTTCACATATGTCCGCAGTCTCAAAGGCAACACCCAAATCTGCTCTGAACTGGTGGTCAATGACACCACATTCACAAATGCCATAGACATAGCCAACCTGCTGGCAGACAGGTACAGTGAAAACTTCACCCCCCCTGTCCCCCCATCAGTAAACCAGGACATCCCCAGCACCTGCCCCCCACCCCTCATCACCAGGGAGCAGGTCCTTAATGGCCCCTCAAATGCAAAAAATACAGTCTCCATGGGACCCGGTAACATCCCTGGCTGTATGCTACATGAACTCAGGCGTGAGCTCTCAGCTCCATTAGACACCCTATTCAACCAAAACCTGAGCACTGGCTTCATACTAGCTGAATGGAGGACAGCCACTGTCATCCCTCTACACAAAGGTGGAGCATCCACTGATCCAGGCAATTATAGGCCCATCAGCCTAACCTGATATGCAAAGCCATGGAATGCATTATCATGGACCTTATAAACAAGGACATTGGCAACCTCCAAATGTTTGACCCTGCACAGTCTGGTTTTGTCAAAGGGAGATCATGCCTGTTAAACCTGGTTGACTTCTTTGAAACAGTCACCAAAGCCATGGACAAAGGAAAGATGTTGCACATTGCCTACCTTGACCTAGCCAAAGCCTTTGATATTATTCACCATTCAGGCATAATAGATAAATTCTCCCAGCTATGCATCAACCCGTATGTTACCAGATGGATAGCTAAGTTGCTCACTGATAGAACCCACTCAGTCAAAGTAGGGGAAGCCATCTCTAGTAGTAGACCCATAATGAGTGCTGTACCCCAAGGATCGGTCTTGGGCCTCTACTGTTTGGGATATACTTTTCTGAAGTGCAAGCCAAAACCAGTGATCTGTGGCTGACCAAGTTTGCAGATGTCTGCAAGCTGGGCGCTGTCTTAAATTGCCCTAGTGATGTGAACATCCTCCAAGAGGGCCTTACCTAAACTAATGACTGGTACCAGAAGCATGGCCTCAAACTGAATGCCAAGAAATGCATCATTATCCTCTTTGGGGAAAATGTCATCCCCACTAATTATTACTAAGCATGCAATCAGTTGTGATGGACTTGGGCACCCAGGTTGATAGCAACCTGATTTTTGACCACCATGTTGCCTTCGTTGTACGGAAGGCTTCCTACATGGCCCACCTCATAAATAAGGGTATTTCATCCAGGAACAAGGAGGTCATAACATCCCTGTACTTCTCTCTTATCAGACCCATTATCGAGTACAATGCCCCCTTTGGCATATGCACCTTGCCAAGCACATGCAACCGTTGGAGAGATCACAGAGGTTCCTGACAAGGAAAATCCAGGGTCTCAAACACCTATCCTACACAGATAGGCTAAAATCCCTGTCCCTCTACTCAGTCTCATACAGACTGCTCAGAGGTGACCTGCTTCAGGCATACAAGGCCATTTCAGACCCAGCCTTGATGGAGTTGCTGCATATACATAACACAAACTCCTCTTGTCCAACCTGCACACAAGGTCTTTGACATTAATAGAACTTGTTGGTGGAATAGATTTGTGTCCCAAAGACTCCCCCCATCTGTGGAATAGACTCTCTCTCCATGTCAAGCAGAGTACCTTTCTAGCCCTCTTTAAGAGGAACCAGGATGACTGGATGGGAAACAGAAGATACACCCCTGGGATCCTACCTGTGTCCCTGCTGGACAGGGCAAATTGGTGCTGACTTTGAGGGAACATGGGCGAAATTCTTTGCTAGGCTTATAAGGGCCTCCAGGCCAATACCCTAGTATCATCCTATGAACCAATTAACCTATGAATGTCAAACAATAATCCATTGACAAGATATCCCAATATTTATGAATTAAATCCATAAAGAAACTTGTATTATTTCCAAAATTCATAACCGATTCAAGTGGTTGTATACTGGTATTCTTGGCCCTGTATTGTAATAATCTTGTTATGTCCACAATGGCTACTGATATTAAGGCATTATTAAAATGTGTGATGCATAACCCCTATTCCTGAACCTAAGAATTAGGTCCTGTTCATTTTCATGCAATTCCAAAAGAGAAGAACTTATTCTTTGAAGTCTGAGAAACTGAGATTTTGAAATATTATTGGATGCACAAGCCAGTGCATTTCTTTGTGCCGGTCCCAAGTCCGGATAAATGGGGAGGGTTGCATCAGGAAGGGCATCCGGCATAAAACCTCTGCCAAAAATTACTAATGTGGAGAACTTTTCATAGTTACATACCGGATCGGTCGAGGCCCGGGTTAACAACGACCGCCACCAGTACTGTTAGCCAACAGGGTGCTGGCGGAAATTGGGCTACTGTTGGCCGAAGAAGAAGAGGAGGGGGAAGGCATGCCCGAAGGCAGGAAGAGAGGAGGAAGGTTAGGAGTGTAGTACTGAGGGTAGGAACTTTGAATGTTGGCAGTATGACTGGTATATGTAGAGAGCTAGCTGATTTGATAGAAGGAAGGTTGATATATTGTGCGTGCAAGAGACCAGATGGAAGGGAAGTAATTCCAAGTGTATAGGAGGCGGGTTCAAATTGTTCTATCATGGTGTGGATGGCAGAAGAAATGGGGTAGTGGTTATCCTAACGGAACAGTATGCCAAGAGTGTTTTGGAGGTGAAGAGAGTGTCTGATAGAGTGATGTTTATGAAGCTTGAAATTGATGGTGTAATGATGAATGTTGTTAGTGCATATGCTCCACAAGTTGGGTGTGCGATGGATGAGAAAGAAACATTTTGGAGTGAGTTGGATGAAGTGGTGGTGAGTGTACCCAAGGGGGAGAGACTAGTGATTGGAGCGGACATCAATGGACATGTTGGTGAAGTGAACAGAGGGGATGAGGATGTCATGGGTAGGTATGGTGTTAAGGAGAGGAATGCAGAAGGTCAGATGATTGTGGATTTTGCAAAAAGGATGGACATGGCTGTGGTGAATACGTATTTTAAGAAGAGGGAGGAGCATAGGGTGACATACAAGAGTGGAGGAAGATTCACACAGGTGGATTATATCCTATGTAGGAGGGCCAGTCTGAAGGAAAATGGAGACTGTAAAGTGGTGACTGGGGAAAGTGTAGTTAAGCAGCATAGAATGGTGGTCTGCAGGATGATGTTGGTGATCAAGAAGCGGAGGAGGAGTGTGAAAGCAGTGAAAAGGATTAAATGGTGGAAGTTAAAAAAGGGTGATTGTGAGGTGGAGTTCAGGGAAGAGTTAAGACAGGCACAGGGAGGCAATGAAGAGTTACCGAATAGCTGGGTAACTACAGCAGAGCTAGTAAGGGAGACTGCTAGGAAGGTGCTTGTTGTGACATCTGGACAGAGGAAGGAGACATGGTGGTGGAATGAGGAAGTACAGGAGAGTATACAGAGGAAGAGGCTGGCGAAGAAGAAGTGGGATTGTCAAAGAGATGAAGAAAGTAGACATGAATATAAGGAGATGAGGCACATGGCAAAGAGAGAGGTGTTGAAGGCTAAGGATAAGGCATATACAGAGTTGTATGAGATATTGGACACTAAAGAGGGAGAAAAGGACCTGTACCAATTGGCTAGACATAGGGACAGAGCAGGGAAAGATGTGCAGCAGGTAAGGGTGGGAAACGTACTCACAAGTGAGGAGAGTGTGTTGAGTAGCTGGAAAGAGTACTTTGAAGGGCTGATGAATGAAGAGAATGAGAGAGAGAGAAGGTTGGATGATGTGGGGATAGTGAAGCGGATTAGCAAGGAGGAAGTAAGGACAGCTATGAAGAGGATGAAGAATGGAAAGGCTGTTGGCCCAGATGACATACCAGTGGAAGCATGGGGGTGCTTAGGAGAAATGGCAGTGTAATTTTTAACCAGATTGTTTAATGAAATTTTGGAAAGTCAGAGGATGCCTGAGGAGTGGAGAAAAAGTGTTTTGGTACCTATCTTTAAGAATAAGGGTGATGTGCAGAGCTGCAGTAACTACAGAGGGATAAAATTGATCAGTCACAGCTTGAAGTTATGGGAAAAAGTAGTGGAAGCTAGGTTAAGAAGGGAGGTGATGATTAGTGATCAGCAGTATGGTTTCATGCCAGGTAAGAGCACTACAGATGACATATTTGCTCTGACAGTGTTGTTGGAGAAATACAGAGAAGGTCAGAAGGAGTTGCATTGTGTCTTTGTGGACTTAGAGAAAGCATATGACAGGGTGCCTAGAGAGGAGTTGTGGTATTGTATGAGGAAGTCAGGAGTGACAGAGAAGTATGTAAGAGTGGTACAGGATATGTACAAGGGTAGAGTGACATTGGTGAGGACTGCGGTGGGAGTGACAGATACATTTAAGGTGGAGGTGGGATTACATCAAGGATCAGCTCTGAGCCCTTTCTTATTTGCAATGGTGATGGACAGGTTGACAGATGAGATTAGACAGGAGGCCCCATGGACTATGATGTTTGCAGATGACATTGTGATATGTAGTGAGAGTAGGGACCAGGTTGAGGAGACCCTGGAGAGGTGGAGATATGCTTTAGAGAGGAGTGGAATGAAGGTCAGCAGGGCTAAAACAGAATATATGTGTGTAAATGAGAGGGAGGGTAGAGGAATGGTGAGGATGCAGGGAGTAGAGTTGGTAATGGTGGATGAGTTTAAGTACTTGGGATCAACAGTTCAGAGTAATAGTGAGTGTGGAAGAGAGGTGAAGAAGAGAGTACAGGCAGGGTGGAATGGGTGGAGAAGTCAGGAGTGATTTGTGACAGACGGGTACCAATTAGAGTGAAAGGGAAGGTTTACAAGAGGGTAGTGAGACCAGCTATGTTATATGGGTTGGAGACGGTAGCATTGTCGAAAATGCAGGAGTCAGAGCTGGATGTGGCAGAGTTAAAGATATTAAGATTTGCACTGGGTGTGACTAGCATGGACAGGATTAGGAATCAGTATATTAGAGGGTCAGCTCAGGTTAGACAGTTTGGAGACAAAGCAAGAGAGGAGAGATTGCATTGGTTTGGACATGTGCTGAGGAGTGATGCTGGGTATATTGGGAAAAGGATGCTAAGGATGGAGCTGCCAGGTAAGAGGAAAAGAGGAAGGCCTAAGATGAGGTTTATGAATGTGGTGAGAGAGGACATGCAGGTGGCTGGTGTGAAAGAGCATGATGCAGAGGACAGGAAGAAATGGAAACAGATGATCCACTGTGGCGACCCCTAACGGGAACAGCCAAAAGAAGATGATGATGATTGATAATGTGCTGTGGATGACAACTGGTGGTATATAGTAATCTGTTAAACTGTGAATGTTTCCTGTGAACTGAATACTCCCATCACCCTGTACTGTTATTTGTACATCCAAAAAAGTAATATCAGTGGGATGAGAATTGATTGTAAAATGAATACCCCACTTATTTTCATTCAAATAATCCACAAATTCTTTTAAATACACAGAGTCTGACCTCCAGATCAACCAGCAATCATCCAAATATCTCCACCAAATATCCATAGCTTCTAGATATATATTGTGGGTTTGATCATAAATGATCTGTTCCTCAATATACCCCATGAAAAGATTGGCATATATGGGGAAAAAGAAACCCATCGCTGTGCCCATTATCTGTACATGGCACTGGTTCCCAAAATAAAACACATTCTTCATCAAAACATGCTCTGTTAAACAGAGCAAAAAGGTATTGAATCTAGGGCTATATAAAGATATAAAGAAGCCTGATTCAGCCAAAATTCCAATGCCAAAAGTCCTGCTCAGTGAGGAATATTAGTATATAAGGCCGAAACATCAAGGGTACATGACAGCCAGCCTTGTTCAGTTTTCATTTCCTCTATGGTATTAAGCAATTCACTGGTGTCCTGAATACAGGAACATACATATGTCAGCAAAGGTGTAAGATAACATGTCAAATATGCTGATAAAGGTTCTGTTAGAGATCCCCTACCTGAAACAATCAGTCTTCCAGGGGGTTTATCTAGAGTCTTATGGATTTTGGGTAACATATAAAATGTTTGCCTGTCCGGTTCTGAAACGGTCAAACTATACATAGTCTCTTTGGAAATAATACCCTTTTCATAAACTAGTCGTAAAAAATTATCAGTATCATCTTTGAATACCATGCTGGGATCAAGGTGCATCTGTTGATAAAACTGGTGGTCTGATAATTGACTTTGGGCCTCATTATAATACATGGCCCAGTCCCAAATAACCATTGCACCCCCTTTGTCTGCTATATTAATAACCAACTGTTTATTTTTACTCAACCTTAATAAGACTTGTGAATTACTGTGATTAATATATTTATAAGACTTATACATGAAACGTAATTCCTTCAAAACTTGATAATGAAAAATAACATTTTTATTGGGAGGAGGCATAAAAGAGGATGGTCTGAATCTAAAATCATTCATATCCCTATCTGCAGATGACTTCTGATCAGAAAGTTTAAGATTTAATATTCTACAAAAAGAAACCACATCTTGTGCAAAAACATCTTCAGGTACCAAATAGCTAGATATGAAGCCTAGCCCTTTATTCAGTAGCTTGTTTCGACAGTGGAAAATTGCACAGAAGAAATATTATTCTGGTTTGAACCTATTTTGCTACCATAATTTCTAACAATGCTTCCAGGGTGGAAACCCTGGTGTTTATGTTTACATCCACCCATTCTGACTCTCCTAAAGGGTGATATCAGTATTTTTCTTCTTGGGTTTTGGGAAGCAGAATGTGTCATTGATAATGTACCAGTAGTAGAAGACAATTCTTCAGCAGTGGTCTCAGAAGAGTAATGTGTCTCTTCAAAATGGACCTCTTCCTTTAGCATTTAACAGAAACTAATGAATGGGGTTTGGTATCAGCAAACTGCACTGATTTCTTAGTTTCAAAGGGCTTACCATGTGAATACACTCACATCACCCTGTTTAAGTGTTAATTGATATAAACATGACATAACACTCATACCACCGTTTACATCCTCCTCACATATAGACAAGACATAACTGTCATATCACCTCGTTACGTGCTCATTGTATACAGATAAGACACATCTCTCACTTCACCCCTTTTATGGGCTCCTCCCATATAAACAACTCTCACATCACCCTGTTTATGTGCTCTTCACATATAGGCAAGACATAACTCTCACATCATCCTGTTTATGTGCTCTTCACATATAGACAAGACCTAACTCTCACATCACCCCATTTGTTTCCCTCTCACAGGTAAACAAGATGCAACACTCACATCACACTGTTTATGTGCTCCTCCCATAGCTACAAGACATAACTGTCACATCACCCCATTTACGTCTTCCTCACATACTGAGACGACATAACTCTCACATCACACACTTTACATCCTCCTCACAAATAGACAAGCTGCAACTCTCACATCACAATGTTAATGTGCTCCTCCCAGATAGACAAGACATAACTGTCACATCACCAGATTTATGTCTGCCTCACATATAGACAAGACATGTCTCTAACATCACCCCATTTATGTACTTCACTTATACAGGCAAGAGATATTTCTCACATCACACAGTTATGTGACCTTCCCATATAGACAAGACATAACTCTCACATCACCCCATTTAAGTGCTTTTCCCATATTGAAAAGAGATAACTCTCATATATAACCCTGCTTACTTCCTCCTCACATATGTATAAGACATAATTCTCACATCTATGTCCTCAGTTTATATTTTCTGCACAATAAGAAGTATAACATTGCAGTTTCTGGAATTATTGGCTAAGTGCAATTTTCAGTGATTTACCCGAATGTCAAAAGTTTTATGGGGGGTAGGGTTAAAATATGAGACAAAATCAAGGACAGTTAAGAGATATGCCGGTTGTAAGAACATCTTTTTTTTGGTTGTGATGCTGATGGCTAATTGACTTGCTTAGTCACAGTACAGCACAGCATCAAACACAGAAGCTCATGAGTAGCTCACAGCCATAGTGAGCAGGACAAAGTTATTTGTTTCCATTCAGCCAACATTTTTATTTAGGTTTATTCTGAGTTCATGCTCTGACCAATAGGATTTCAACTATGTTGCCCACCATTCTTTATTATGAGTCACAGGAGTTTAAAGTACTATATTCTTCCTCAACAACTTTTTTAATAAAGGGATTATTCATAGATTCATAGTATACACTAGGCCAATGACCACTGGGGCCTTTATAAGCCTAGTCATGCAACCCAAATGTATCCCACTGGCTATTTTGCCTTAGAGATTGTTTTAAGAGTTTTATGTTAGTTAGGGCAAGTCCAGGGTTGATTTTCCGATTTGCCATCCACTTTCACAGAGAAAGAGAAATGTATTTCCCATAATGACATTCATGTATTCCCTAATCTTTATAAAATGAACTTTCAGTTTAACTTTATTTGAAATAGTTACTTGGGTCATAAAAAGGTATTGTGTGACATCTGCGTCCTACAGTCAGAAGTCAGATTGGTAGGTGAAGACTTAGCACTTCTGAATTAAGGCTACTAACTAGATGAGATGCACAAGTCCATGCAGCTGTCATTTTTTTCAGGGATGATCTGACAGCTCTGGATGGTTTAAGTGACATGCTCAGCATTATACCTTATGCATGTGGAGGCAGTGACAGTCATACCCAGGTTTGCAGGATGCACTTAATTGCCTAAATTGCTATGCAGTATTGTGCACGTGTATGCATTCATTCATATCTCAGCATGAGTATCAGCACAGGGATATGAACTCGTACAACTAGGATAAAGAAGGAGAGGCCTTTCAGAGCTCTAATTCCAGGGGTGAACCAAGGAAGCTGCTGATTTCATTACAACATTCTCTTCTGAGTCACTCGAGCAGCTGTGTGTGTGTAGTGGTGGGGGCAGGGGGATGTAGAAGAGCACATACGTAGTCCTTTAAAGATCTGATTTTTGTTTCAACAGTGAACGAAAGCAATTTCATTGATTCCCCCCCTTTCCTCACACACACACACACACACACACACACACACACACACACACACACACACACACACACACACACACACTGAGAGCGGCATCAGAAAAGGAGGAGGATGGAATGCTTGATGAGAAGTAGTAGCAATCTGTTTAAGCACCTCAATTTGTACACAACAAAAAGCAATTTCATTTCATTCTGTGTCCCTGTACATCAGTAAATGCATGTGGGTGGGGGTGGGGGAAGCACAGACTGAGTGAATCAAGTCAAATAAAAGCCTCGGCAGCTCTTGTTTGTAGCAACATGAATACTACAGCCATTGAATTACTGGACTCTGCCTCCCTGCTATAACAACAGCTGCAAAACAAAAAAAAAATGCAAGGGGATACTCAACATTTATTGGTAATGCCATTAAAAGGTTTACAACATACATCACCTGCTCTAATACTGTGCCTCAATGTAGCGCAAGCACAAATAAGTGATGCTGATGGATAAAGATCCATATCTATGTATACATTTGTTTAATTATTTATAATAAGAATAAATATGTTAGTCCCAATGTGATGAATGTTCCTTAACAAAGGAGTCTCAGGAACAAAACCTGAAAATATAGAACATGGGTCAGTTTATCAGAGTTGCCAATCACCCTAAGCATTGTTCTTTTGAGATGTAGAAGGAAACTGTAGATCCAAAAGTACCTACATTGACTTTATGAGAACATACAAATGCTGCTTAGAGAACATTCCGAGGCCAGGACTGAACCTCAGACCATGGAACTGAGAAGTTGTGCTATTAATCAGTGCACCCAACAAAAATAGAAGTTATGTTCTTACCATAACATTCCATGTTAGTTGTCTTCTTCTCGCCTTCTTTCTTGCTGGATGGGTTCGGAGCCGACCTCGGCTCCGACTCGGCCACTCTAAAAGCTCGAGAGTTGGTTCCACCGGCTCGAGGCTCCCCTTATATCCCACAATGCTAGGCGGTATTACCTCAGATCTCGTTTGTAAGCTAGGCCCAGCCAATAATAAATCCAGAACTACTGGAAAAAGGAAACACCACCTCTATAAAAGGAGAGGAAGAAGGTGACCTGAAACCTGATGAAGGGATATATGCAAAGTATAGCATATACATATACAATAGCGGTGGAAGAAAGAGAGGTCACAATCAAACTCCTCTAGGTCTGTCCAGGCTAGGGGGAAGGAGGGTGGGACGCAAGAAAGAAGGCGAGAAGAAGACAACTAACATGGAACGTTATGGTAAGAACATAACTTCTATATGTTAAGTTGTCTATCTCGCCTTCATTCTTGCTGGATGGGACCGCATCCCTAGCACCTTGTCCCGGGTGGCCTATTGGAACAGACTCTTGAGAACAGTGGAACCAAAATTAGCTCTATGTCTAGAAGCTAGATCCAACTTATAATGAGAAATAAAAGTGTGAGGAGTAGCCCATGTAGCTGCTGCGCAAATGGTATCAATAGGCAGCCTGTCTTGGAAAGCTATAGAAGTAGCCAAAGCTCTAGTCGAATGGGCCTTTGGTTTGTTAGGCAACTTTTGGTGTCTAATTTCATACACAAAGGAAATCAGGGATGTTAGCCATCTGTAAAGTGATACCTTTGAAACTGAAAGGCCCTTTCTGCCTTCTGCATAAGAGACAAACAACTGGTCAGTTTTTCTGATCTGTTTAGTCCTATCCAAATAATACCTTAATTGATGATGGACATCTAGCCAATGCAATTTTTGTTCAGACCTGTTAGAAAAATTAGGAAAAAACACAGGGAGGTCAATGTTTTGATTTAGATTTGCCGCAGAGGCTACTTTGGGTAAAAAGGATGGATTGGTCCGTAAGGATACCCTATCCTTATGAAACAAAAGATACGGTGGTCGACTGCTGAGTGCATGAAGCTCTGAGACCCTTCTAGCTGAAGTAATGGCTACCAGAAAGAGAGTCTTCCAGGATAGCAATTTCATTGAACAGGAGGCTGCAGGTTCAAAAGGGGGAAGAATTAAAGATGTGAGAACTAAATTAAGGTCCCAAGAGGGAGGAGGATTTCTTATAGGAGGTCTAAGAAGAAAAACTCCCTTCAAGAAAGCTTTACAAAGCTTGTGAGACATAATGGCAGAATCTGAGGTGCCCACATGAAAGTTAGATATAGCTGCCAATTGAACTTTAAGAGTAGAAGGAGATGACCCTGCATGGAAAAGTTCAGCTAGAAAATCAAGGACTATTTGGATGGAAGCAGTGAAAGGATCTATGTCCCTTCCTTGAGCCCAATAGGCGAAACGTTTCCACTTACTAAGATAAATCTTCCGAGTGGAAGATTTATAGGAAGCTATCAAAATATCTCGAACAGAGTGAGATATTTGAGGAAGCCTGGCTAAGGTTGGAACTGGAGGAACCAAGCAGTGAGGTTCAGAGAGGGGAGGGAGCGATGTAACTGACCCGACTGATGGATCAAAAGATCTGGAACTAGGTCCAGATGCCAGGGTTGCTCCAACAGAAATTGATGTAGAAAGGGGAACCAAACCTGTCGAGGCCAGTAAGGAGCAATGAGGATCAATGAGGCCTTCTGAGCGATAGCTTTCTGTATCACTTGAGAGATTAGTGGGAAGGGAGGAATGCATACAGAAGTCCCGGGGCCAAACTTGGACTAGAGCGTCTCTGCTGGGCTGGCCTGGTAAGGGGAAGAGGGTGAAAAAATCTTTGCACTTGCTGTTTTGGGGAGTAGCAAAAAGATCGCAGCAAGGCTGACCCCACTTGAGAAAAATTCTCTCAAGATAGAATCTTTCAGAGACCACTCGTGAGGCATGAGGATAGCTCTGCTCAATTTGTCCGCGATAAGATTGGACTTCCCGGGGATGTGCGTTGCTATCAGAAACCGCTGAGAAGAAATCGCCCATTGCCACAGTCTGAGTGCTTCTCGACATAGGGGGTAGGACCTGGTTCCGCCTTGTTTGTTGATATACCACACTACAGACATGTTGTCCGTCTGAATTGCTATCGTTCCCAAGGGAAGAGAGTCTTGAAGGGCTTGCAACGCTAGAAGCACTGCTCTCATCTCTAGAACATTTATATGCAAGTGGCGTTCGACTGGTTTCCAAATGCCCTGGACTGTTCTGCCCTGATAATGCCCCCCCCACCCGATCAGGGAAGCGTCTGTTGTCAGAGTAGCAACCGGAGGGGGAAGGACAAAGGGTCTTCCTAGGAAGAGCTGGGGGGAAGAAATCCACCAAAGAAGATGATTCTTGCATGCTTGCGTAATCACAATGGTGTGGGACATCGGAAGATGTTGGTATGACCATTGTGTGAAGAGCATCCATTGAAGGATTCTCATGTGAAATCTGGCTAACAGAAGTAGAGGGATAGCAGCCGCCATAATCCCTAGTACTTTGAGAACTAACCTGACTTTGACTCTGTTGCTATGGAAGAGAAGGGAGACCAGTTTGTGTATGTCTGCTATTCTTTGGCCTGTGAGCCTCGCAGACATGTTGACTGTGTCTAGATTTGCGCCTATGAAGGTAATAGCACGACAAGGCAACAAAACAGACTTTTCGCAATTTATTGAGATACCTAACTTTTGAAAAATGCGAAAGGTGTAGTCTCTGGCAAGTAGAAGAAGATGCTTGGTAGGAGCTGTGAGGAGCCAGTCGTCTAAGTAAGGAAACACCTGGAATCCTTGACGTCTCAGGTGAGAAGCTACCACTGCCATGCATTTGGTAAACACCCGGGGGGCAGTGGTGAGTCCAAAGGGCAGGGCTCTGAATTGAAAGTGACTGGTTCCCAGCCTGAAGTGGAGGAATCTCCTGGAGCGTCTGTTCATTTTTATATGATAGTACGCATCCTGGAGGTCTATAGAGCACATCCAGTTTTCCTTTCCCAATAGGGGTAGGATGGATTGTAGCGTGACCATCCGAAATCTTGTTTTCTTGACAGACTTGTTCAAGATACTGAGATCCAAAATGGGTCTCCAGTCCCCTGTTTTCTTTGGAACCAAAAAGAACTTGGAGTAGATTCCGGATCCTTGTTGGTCTGCTGGCACTGGCTGAATGGCTCTTTTTGCAAGCAACTTTGATATTTCCAATGCTGCTTGATCCCTTTGAGCAGGTGCTGTGATAAACTTTGAAGGTCTCCTGGGGGTGGGGTCCACTGAGTCAGGAGCCATCCAAGCCTTTTTTGCTACCACCTGCATGAGGGGGTCAAAGGGGGGGGACACCCAGGAGGTGGAAGGGCGAGAGCCAAACGCCTCAAGATACACAGATTCATCCTCCGAAGGGTTAAGGGCTGGCCAATTTCCCCTCTGTTTCAGGATCTCTAGAATGTCTGCAAAAGAGAGTCTATGTACTTCCTCTTACACTTTCTCTTCCTAGGGGGCTCCCCTGCCAGTTCAGGAGAGGCCTCAGAAGAGGATGAGATCCCCACAGGGGATTCTTGAGGAGCTGGCTCTCTGCGGTCTGGGAAGAGGGAGTGAGCAGACATAACCTGAGGCACCGAAGAGGGAGGGACGGACGGAACCGACTGTGGAGTTGAACCAGGTTCCAACACACTCCACATGATCTCGAAGGCATCCCTGTCAGGCAGAGCCAAAGGTCCCCGCTCCGAAAAGCTGAGAACCTCCCTCGGCACCGACAGTGGTGGCTCCGAGGCCGATGTCGGAGCCAAACTCACCAGCGCCGAAGCACCGAGAGGGAGAGCGGGGTTGGACAAGGGTCCGATGCCAATCACCCCCTCGGAGCCGATGAGGGAAGTCCAGCACCGAGATTCTTCCAAGGAAGAAATCGGAGCCGACGACGGAACCAAAGACAATTGTATCGGCTCCGACGCTACCACAGTCTCGGTTCCGAAATGCCCCAGCTCCGAGCTCAAAGGAGTCGGAGGAGGAACATTTTGAGGGATAGGGATAAGCATCGACTGATGAGTCAGGCTCTGAAGCATTTGGGCCAGTGCCTCGGACTTAAGAAGTCGACTCACTACCCTCTGAAGGTCATGATCCGAAAGCCTCGATGATCTAGAGGAGTGAGATCTATGGCTCCATTCAGACAGCAAGGGAGACGCTGGAGCCGAATGAACGGAGCCAAGGGACGGTGACCTGGACATCTTTCTAGATGTCGGTTCCGATGGTCTGATCGGAGCCGACCCAGAAATTTCCAATGCCTCGGCTCCAGCCGGAGCCGAGGGAACCACAGAAGTTGCAGTTCGAGACTCATCGGCTCCAGCTGGAGCCGATGTAGTAGTAGGTTTCGAAGCCTTAGGCCTCGACTCAGAAGCTGGAGTCGAGGACCTAGAAGCCTTAGAGGGTTTACCCGAAGTAGCAGTAGGGGAACCCTCAGGCTTAAGCAAACCTCTTAATATAAGTTTGTTTTTTCTTTCCTGCAGGACTCTAGGGCTGAAGCCATGGCATACAGCACAAGAGTCCTGCAGGTGTAAAGGTCCCAGGCAGTACACACAAGAAGTGTGACCGTCTGTCAGAGACATTTTCTGACAGCACGAGTCACACTTCTTGAAGCCTGAGACCTTTGAATCCTTAGACATTTTTAAGGAAAAAAGTGTAACCACCACACAACACAAACACACTGATTACACTATCCACTAAGATTAACTAAAAATTAAACTACTAAAATTAATTTTAAAATCCCTACAAACACATCCACACCACTAATAAGGGGATGGAAGGGCCCAAAGGCCTGAGGGAAGAACTAATAAGTTATTGAGGAAAAAGGGGGTGGATAAACAGGTAGGAAGGGTCCGAATCCACTCACTAAGGGAAATAACTAGTAAAAACTAAATTAAAGGGACTTAAATTAACTATAGACTAATCTATATCAACTGACCTGAAGCCGGTAGAAAACAACACACCTCGATCGCTGTAGCGGCAAACGAGATCTGAGGTAATACCGCCTAGCATTGTGGGATATAAGGGGAGCCTCGAGCCGGTGGAACCAACTCTCGAGCTTTTAGAGTGGCCGAGTCGGAGCCGAGGTCGGCTCCGAACCCATCCAGCAAGAATGAAGGCGAGATAGACAACTTAACATCATCCATTAATCACCTTCAAAATATAAATGTGTGTTTTCATAATGTACTTATTCTTTTGCGACTCCATCAGGTGTGCTAGAAAACCATCAGTATGTTATCTGAGACCGGCTCTTCATGCAAACTGACCCACTAATTTAGCAACTTTTATATTTAAAAAAATGAATTTCCTGACTTTATTTTAATGTCACTGCAATGACAGTAATGCCTGTGACAAGCCAAAAGATAGTGACCCCTGCCTTCCATGTTGTACAGAAATACTGCAATGCCTAAGCATAACTTATGCAAAGATTCTCTGCTGTACAGTAACTGCTACATCAAAACCAATGCCCCCCATAGTGTTGTTACACTAAACACTCCCTGTCTTAATGAAAGCATTGGAGTTTATTAGTTTTTTACCACACAATGATGCCGCCGCCCTGCAGATCTCCAGGCTGTGCTGTCTATTTTGCATACTACATCTTGTACTGTAGCACTGATGGTTGCAGCTTCATTAAAAATTCAATGTCCTAAAATCATTGCCATTACACCACTTACTATCTGTCCTGCATTAACAGTGTAACTTACTAGTATTGCAATAAGCTCACCAACCTTTAGGGTAACACTGTGGCTTATCTATCCATCCATCCATCCACCCATCCATCCATCCATCCATCCATCCATCCATCCATCCATCCATCCATCCATCACCCCTTTTTCCCACTGTTACACAAAACAATGCCTCCAATACAGTAACATTGTGGGCCATCAGTCCTACTTGGACCATTCTGTACCCCAGAATAAAAGCAACTAACTACTAATAAACATCATGTGGTCCTAGGTTTCATTCCTGCAGTCACCATTTGCATATGATGAGACTTTGACAAAGTTAGTTTGTGGGCCGGTGCTTGAGGGCTGCTCTTGAAAAGAGGCACTTATATTTAGTCAAATTAAACACTTAAACTAATAATAATTGCTATTACACTGTTATACTATCAAGACAATCAAAGCCTTCCCTAAAATAACACTGCAGATCATCTCTATATACCAAACACTACCCCTCTACCATGAGACAATGGGTTATCATGAGTATGCCAGCCACTGGATCACTTACATTGAATCATATGTTATCTCTGTTATACTAGAAACCATCAAGATTAAAGTTACATAAGGCTTCATCACTATTATAAAATATTATGTTCCTTAAAATAACAGTTTGAGTCACCAGAAATGCATCAAGGATTGCCACTGTGGACTTGTTACTTTAAGTCATCACTTTTTCAAACATATGTAGAGATTCAAAGTTACTACAGACAATAATTCATAGGTTCAATATCCAAGAGACAAGATAGAAGAGCAGTGCAGAAAAGCCACTTGGCTTGGGATCCAGAGTCTACTGTTTAGGAGGAGGACAGGCTAGAAATGGTGTGGGAATTGTTGTGATAGAGAGCCTTCAGAAGGCAGTGAGGGATGTCATCAGAATTAGTGACAGACTCATGCCACTCAGACTCCAATGTAATGATAGGGCACTATTCATAATCTCAGCCTATGCACCACAGCAGGGTTTTGATAGTGAAGAGAAGAATATGTTCGGGCAGTAGTTGCAGGACTTACTGGATAAAGCAGGACAACATGAATTGGTTTTGAGAATGGGTGAATTGAATGGACAATTTGGGCTAAACAAAACAGGATTGGAGGACTCTCTGGGTCCATGTGGGAGGGGCAACAGGAGTAAAGAGGGAAAGGGCAGTCTAGACTTCTGTCTGGCCAATGGCTTAATAGTGGCCAACACATGGTTCAGCAAGAGAGACAGTCACAAGTTTACATACAACACTGGCCAACATGAAACTCAGGTAAACTTCCTACTAGTAAGGAAAAGGCATCTCCAGGGAAAGAGTTGGACCACAGCATAAAGCACTGGTTACCACAATCAGCTGCAAGATGTGGTCAGAGAAGGCTGTAAGGTCAACAGATACCAGGCTGAGGACCTGGAAATTGACTGGAGAGAAAGTACAACAGTTCAAGGAATTACTCAGGGCTCTAGCACCCCAAGAAGAGGAGGAAATACGTAGAGTTAAGGAAGAATGGCAGTGTCTCAAAATAGCATGTGTGAGGACCACAGAACAAATATGTGGCTCAGCCAGGTATAGAAATAAGGTACATAAGGAAAGTTGGTGGTGGAATTCAGAAGTCCAGGAAATCATCAAATAAAGGAGTGCAGAAAAAAGTGGGAGATAGAAAAAATGGACCAGGCTAGGAAGGAATACTGGTTGGCTAACTAACAGGCAAAGAAAGGAGATGCAATAGCAAAGAACAGGGCATCAGAAACACTCTACCAGCTTCTGGAAAATGACTCAGTAGGTGGCATGAAGAAACTATATCAGGTTGCAAGGCAAAGAGAGAAAGATAAAGAAGGCAGTCAGACACCCTTCATAAGGGATGCCAGCAACAACTTGCTCACCAGTCCACAGGACATCAAAGGCAGGTGGAAGGAGAACTTCCAGGAGCTTTTGAAAGAAGAAAACCCCAGAGAAGCTGTACTGCCCCAGACATGACCTTTAATGAGAGAAGAAGTGGAGCCCATCATAAGAAGAAGTAAGAATAGCACTAAGGAAAATGAAGTCGGGGAAAACAGCGGGCCTAGGTGAGATCACAGCAGGTATGATAAAGATGCTGGGTAAGATAGGGGAGAAATGGCTCCTGAGAGTACTCATAGCAGTGTGGAGAGAAAGTTGTATCCCAGATGACTGGAGAATAAGCATACTTGTGTCAGTGTTCAAGAACAAAGGGGACATCCACAACGGTGGGCAGTACAGAGGTATCAAACACCTGTCACATGAAAGTTATGGAGAAGGTGATTGATAAAAGGATACACAGAGTAGTTGAAAGTAAGATGGGAGATGAGCAGTTTGGATTCAGATCAGGATGCAGCACAACTGACTCGATATTTGCAGTGAGACAGATAGCTGAGAAGAAGCTAGAGATGTGGAAATAGTCCAACTGGCCTTCCTAGACTGAGAGAAAGCATATGACAAGATCCCAAGAAAGCTGATTTGGGAAGTACTGTGGTGGTTTGAAGTCCCAGAAACACTGGCAGAATTAGTGCAGACTATGTACAAGGACCCAATGACTCAAGTATCAGCAGTGTTTGATCTGACAAAAGAGTTCCCAGTGGGGTTGAGTGTGCACCAGTGTTCAGTTCTGAGCCCTCTGCTGTTTCTACTGGTGATGGACTACATTAGAAAACAGGCTGGAGGGGACAGATCAACAAAGTTGCTGCATACAGATAATGTGGCATTACAGGCAGACACTGAGCAAGAACTTCAGTGAAAGATAGGGGAATGGAATGCAAAACTGAAGGAACCTGGGATGAAACTAAATACAGACAAGATAGTGGTAATGGCAGTAAATTGGGGAAATCAGAAGACGCTGAGAATTGAGATAGAAGAGAAGATAGTGGAATAGGTTAACAGCTTCAAGTATCTGGGGGGAGGTGGCTGAGGAGAAGGGCGGTCTGAATAAAGAGGTCAAAGCTAGAATCAGAGGAGCTGCAGTCAACTGACACTGACATGTGTAGTACATGACAGAAGAATGTCAAAGAGGCTGAAAGTAAGTTGTACAAAACAGTGGTGCGACCAGTACTACTGTATGGTACAAAAAACTGAGCAGTAAAGGCAGAGCAGCTGAAGAAGCTAGAAGTGATAGAGATGAAGTGCTTGAGATGGGTGGTAGGATACACACTGTAGGACAGACCAAGGAATGAAAACATAAGAGCAGCAACCAAAGTAACTTCAATTACAGAAAAGGTAACAAAAAAAAACAGATTATGGTAGTTTGAGCACATGTGCAGAAAAGCAGAAGACAGTCTGGTGAAGGAGATTTGGGACAGATAGGAAGAAGGTAAGAGGAAACAAAGGCATCCAGCAAAGAAGTGGATGGATTGTGTGAGGGAAGATCTGCGATAGTCAGGCATAAGTGACGAAGAAGGCAGGAGAGTGGCATTGAATTGAGAGAGATGTCACCTGTTCACGCGACACCCTGACCCCATATAGAAAATGGGAAAAGGAGATTGATAATGAGTCTGGCTGACTAACCTGAGCCTAACTATGCAACCTAGAGAGCTTAATGGGTAGATTTGCCACTCTGCTCAGATATGGCCATACTGCTTACAACAAGGGTCAATTTGTAGGTACGCATCCAACCGATCCGGTTGTCAATGCTGAACTTGAAGGACACCAATATGTTACACCATTTGATATGCAAATGGATTCTTTTGTGTGAGAAATCTATCTCCCTAAGAAGTTTTGTTTATGTTGCAGCAAAACTTGAGGTTTTTAAGCGTTTATAGGATTATCAGTATTTCTGATGTGGAGGAAGTCTTGTAGGACAGGATCCTTCCTAGCCTAGAAGGCAAAGCAGAGATCACAACATAGGAGCCAGTATTTAGTCTGTCCTAGTAACTAAGGGAAATTAGCCATTTGATATTTTTAGTAAAAAAAATGTTGCAGACTTTCTAGTTGGGCAAGTTGTTTGGAGAGGTACATCCCAAATGCAGAATTGTATTCTATAATTGTCCTGATGAGGGAATAATAGATTGGCATATTGACATCCTTGGACTTGGAGGATATACCTTTGGTAATTGCCTGCACAAGGTAGAAGGATTTCTTAACTATTACTGATGCATGATAATTTAAGAATAGCTCACTGTCAATGATGACAGTGAGAATTCTAATGACTGCAGTGATCTTAAGCAGGGTGCTTTTTAAGTGGGAATCAATCAGATAGACTTGTTTCCTAAAAGTAACTACATTTGTTGGCATTAAGCTTAAGTTCATGGTTGATACACCAATGCTGGTACTGGCAATCCCCTCTTGGAGGGTGTGAGTCTTTGTGGTGGGTCAATAACAGTCAATAGCAATACATAGACAGGGTCGGCCAATACTGATCACTCCAGTACATACAGACATCTAGAAATAAATGTAAGTATTGCATTTTGGCCAAAACAAAGTGCTGTTATGGGAAGAGGGCATGAGTCAAGTGGGATAAGCTGATCCTTCCAGTAGCATAAGGTGGTTTGGGATTACCTGATTTGAAAGGGTATTTCAGAGCTACACAGTTAAGGCTCCTATACATAGCACAAGCAGAAATCTCTAATTCAAAGTGGAAAGGGATGATGATGAAACAGGGGGAAGCTCAATAAATAAGGCAAGACTAGGATTTTAGATGCAGATCCTTAAAGAGAATAAAAATAACCATACAGAATATTACATTTGTAATGTTTCTGAGAGTATTCTAAGAGCTAAGCCAACACGGAAATGAAGAAAGGAGATTTTGCCAATAGGGATGACTGGAATTAGGGGTAGAGAGAATAAGCAAGAGGGGCCGGAATTTACTGGAGAAAACTGTCAAAGGAACCAAGG
Organism: Protopterus annectens; assembly: GCF_019279795.1. Lineage (NCBI taxonomy): Eukaryota > Metazoa > Chordata > Ceratodontiformes > Protopteridae > Protopterus > Protopterus annectens. The sequence continues at coordinate 1,226,929,192 of NC_056745.1, forward strand.
AATTGGGAGCAAATAATCAGGGAGGGAAAGGTAATACAATAGGAAGAGGCCAAGAATTCATTTAGACTGCAGACTACAGATTGCCTTCCCTCTCAAGGATTGATATCAGAGAATAGGCAAAGAGAAAGAAATAGGGGGATCCTAAGCAAAAGACCGGCACTGGTAGAGCTTTTAGTAGAGTCTAGAACAATAAGCTGCTGTTAAAAAGGGATAATTAGTAGGACATATAAAATACTGCATGATATAAGAATCAATTAGAAGAGGTTAGAAGGATTGGGAAGAGAGAGATCAGATAAGCCACTCACAAAAAAACAATGGGGGGATATATGTTTGCTTCCCAAATTTGCAACAAGGTCTAAAAGATTTAGGATCTTTGCCTGGAAGTGTTTGCATTGGTAGTTTTATACCCCAGGCAGACTACAATTAATTTTTCCTCAGGTAAATTGTAAATGTTGGAGATGAAATGGGGAAGAAAGAGATAATTAAGAACATATGTATTGGGAGACTACTGAGTTGTTAGACTTTAAAAATTCCATGCAGACTACTCTATCAGAAATGAGCAAATTAGTGTAACTAAGGAAATGATTTTTTGGGTTATGATACAGAATCAGAATTGCCTAGACATAGTAAGGCCTTGCTGAGTCTAATTATGGTGGCTTCCAAAAAACAATTACTAGAAAATGGACATCAAAGTCTAAATCAATTGTAGTAGATGTAGTGAATATAGTAACAGAGATAAAACAACTGAAAGTGGGATCTTTAGAAAAGGGGAGAACAAAATTACAGATCAAAAGTGGGAATTGTGGGAACAATACATGCAGAATAATGTTTTAGAGGAGGAAAGAGGTTTTAAGGGAAGGCAGGAATTGAATGAGCTATGTAATGCTTTACTGACAATGACTGGATAGATTACAAGTAGAATGTTTGCCACTAAAAATATGTCAATAGGGTTTGCTTTCATTTATATAAATGTATCATTGCCTTTGTCATAAGCGATAATTTAATAAAGATGTTCCTTGTTTTAAAAAAAACTAAGTGCTGTTATGCTCCATGTGTGGTATAAACTATAGTTTAAAAGAAGAAAAGAGCTTTTTTATTCTTCATAATAGCAGCCCCTAATTTACACTCACCATTGGACTTGGTTAACCACAGTCTTTGAAAATTGCTTTTATAATGGAGAAGGAGATGTACAATGCTCATTGTCATTAGATATAAAATCAGGGCCTCATTGATGATTTAACAGTTTGTAGAGAATAATTGTGGAGCAAACATATAATTGTTATCCCACAATGCATCAGTCTTTTAAAGGATACTAGGCTCTCAGTAGAACAAATGTTTATTGGTAATGAATTCCAGAGCCTCTCAACACTATGATGGAAAAATAAATTTTCGATGTTTATATGATAATGTGGGGTGTTGCCAGCTATGCCAGGAGACGTAGAGCAGTGGATGTGTAAATTATGCCATCACAGCTAGCTAGAATTTTTGTAAATTATTATATGTCATTTTGTAGTGGGGAGTCTTAATGAGGACCAGGAGAGAGAGAGACAGAGAAAGAAACTCAGACCCTGGAATGAGTGTATTCCCTGTGTGCTCTTAAAGGAAATTGTGCTTGGTCCATCTGGAAATTCTGTGTGCATCACGTCCCTCTCCAGTGTCAGTGGTGATGATTCAGGCTCCTTGATTACTAGCCCAGAGTGGGGATGTCACAGTTTGCTCTTAACTGAGATAGTTAAATAATTTATTATCCCTTATTTAAACACTATTTTTGGAAAATGAAATTCCCATGGTGGTGACTATAGCTTCATTCCTAGAACTAGAATGCAATAATTAGATCACCCATTAGTAATCTATATCCGTTACAGTACAAGGACAGAATTTCATGTATCTTAGTATACTCTAACTGATCATGTCCTGCTATCTGCCTCGTATACGACTTCTGTATATGTTTGAGTTTAAACAACTGTGAAACATTAAATACATAGAAAGAACCACAATACTTGTTAATTGGACAAACCATCATAGTAAATAGTGGGAGCAGAATGTTCTTGTCCCTACTGGTAGCACACTGCATAATACTTCCGATTAGGCAATAATACCTTCTTATAACATTCTTGATATGTATATCGCATTTAAAATAAGAATATATTAAAACTCCTAAATCCCTTATGAGTGATGCCACATTTATGCTATGATTATCCAGGACATAAGGGTACCCAAGATTGTTGATGGGATAATGCATCAACATACACTTTTTAATATTGAACCTCATAACTATGAGCATGGTGCAGTGGAGAATGCTATCAAGGTAGCCTTGTAACGCATTAAGGTCAAATGTGTTGGTCACTGTATAATCAGCTTTGATGTTGTCTGTAAATGTACAGGTTTCCTCAAAATTTGAAAGTCAGATATCAATAAATTAAAGAGAAGGGGGCCCAAAATAGATCCCTGTGGGACTCCCACACTAATACTTTTAGGATCAGAGCAACAGTCTTTTATTCTAACTGAACACCTTCTGTTACTTAACCAATTTGTCAAACTGATTATCTAAGGGTTGACTTCCAGCCTAACTGTTGCTTGCAGTAAAGTATCATGAGGAACTGAAACAAATGGTATAGCATGGTCTAAGCAACTAGCACTGATCACTAGACCAGCAGGTGATTATCTAGCCTGAAGTCAAATTACTCTTGAAGCGAATTGCAGAGAGCATGTTCAATGTATTTGCTCAGTGTGTAAGTTAAACTAATTGGCCTATAACCTTCATTGCTAGAGCAAGGTTGCTGTTTTGATGTCAATATAACTATTGCATCCTTCCATATACCTGCATGGCAGATATTCCTCAATAAATCCAAAACACAAAGGGCAAGACTGTTTGCAATTCCAGACAATAAAAAATTAAGATAATTTAGTCTAGTTGCAGAGTCTGGCTTAATAGCTTTCAATGCATTTAATAATGTCATCAAACACTGGGCAATTTTCTGAGGTATCAAAAAGTAGAGAAAGTAATGTGTTACCATGTAAATAATTTCCAAAGATGTCATTGGCAAATACATTTACTAGCTTAGATGGTTCACTGATGAGATAGTCATCAAATTTTAAATTGATATTAGAGGTTTCATCATTGCCATTGGAATATGAATGTTTGAACAAAGACATTGTTTTTTTTTTTACATTCTCAGCTAAAGTTCATAATTACTCTTTGCATTCCTCACCAGTTTGCTAAACAGTCTTGTTGTCCTGTTAAAATGAGTCTTGTTGACAGAATTGGGAGAGTTCTTGAATTTCATCCATATTTTTTTTTCTTTTTATATCTATAATGTCCTAACTTGTATGACCACCTGGGTGACAGCATTCCTAGTCAAAATTTTACCAAAGGGAACAAGCTGGTCAGTCAAATAATAGATGAAATCATAAACATGTGTTCATCTTTCCTGGATGTTTCTGCCATTCATATTGGTTTACCAGACCCAAGACTGAGTTTCAAAGTTTTCAAAGTTTCTATTAGGAAAGTCTGACTTGTACGCATTTTCTGGTGAACCCTCTGTTCCTTAACTTAGCAACTAAGGCACGTTTTGCAGATTTCACAAAGATGATCTGATCTTCTCAATATAGCAGCTCAGAACTTGAAGTCTTTCAGCCAGATAACATCCAGAATATTCCAATCCCTGGTAGCTTCCCTTACAGTTTGAGAGTAATTACACTGGGTGCTGTCTTCCATGATTCTATTAATTTCTACTGATGTACAGGAAGGTACATTCCAGTGAGTGTTAGGGTCACTGATATATTATGCAAATAAATTAGTCATTTGAAAAAAAAAAACAACTACTGATAAACTTATCTACCTTGATCTCACAATCTATCTTTAGATTTGGAGGCCTATAAAACAAGACCACATCTCAATTATATTACTATGTGTTATCCTGGTTGCTAGCCTATCAGGAAGCTCTTCTGCACATAAGACAACAGAGGAGAATTTGACAGACACAAATATGGCTACACCTTACTTCCTATTGGTTCTAGCTATATGATAGCCCTTACAGCTAGGAAGAAAGTGGGTTTATTTTTCATATTAAATTATGTTTCAATGAAAACAAGATCATCAAAATCTGCCTGAGCAATTCTAACCACTAGCTCTGGCAAGTTATTGTTAAGCCCTCCGGAGTTAGTTATAAAACATTTCAGGGTACTTTTCAAAAAGTCAAAGATAACAGGACCTAGAACAGAGTCCTGAGGGAAACCATTAGTGGTGCGTCTTTTAGACAAGCAGGTCACACCAACAACTACTCTCTGTGTCGGATCTTTGAGCTGATTTGCAATGCAGTGGGTGATGCAGGAGTTCATATTTAGATTAATTAGTTTGTTGATAATGCCACCATAAGTTATTGTATCAATGGCTTTAATGCAGTCCAGGTAGGAAGTGTAAACAGAATGGTCTTTGTTCACAGCATTATTAATTTTCAGAAAAAACTAATCTAAATTAAGGAAACAGGATATATCCTTTCATGAAGCAAATTTGATTATTACTGAGAGCTTTTACTGATATATGGTTAACCAAGGTAGGTTCCATGATTCTGCATATAATGCTGGTGAGACTAATTGGTCAATGGTTGTCAGGGTCTGTGATGGACCTGCCCTTGTAAAGTGGCACAACTATGAGATTTCACTAGAGGTCAGATATATATACACTGCGGACATAGTAAGGTTGAAACATTTTAGGAGAGGTTTAACAGTGTTGTACTTTTTTTAAACACTTTTATTGAATTATCGCTTGTGTCATAAGTAAACTGGCATTTATACAAATGTAATCAAGTTGTTTTAAATTAACATTAACAAACATTATACTTCACATATGTTGCTATATATCATATAACCTAAGCAACATTACATAAATAATTAAATTCCTGCCTTTTTATAAGAAATATCTTTATTAAACCATCACTTATGACATAAGCAATAATACATTTATATAAATAAAAATATACCATACCAACACAATCCTAATTTTAAGCATTTTACATCACAAACCATACTGACACACTCCCAGTTGCAAACATTACACATCACTTATAATCTACCCAATCATTTTCAGTCAGACATTACATAGCTCATTTAAGTCCTGGCTTCTTTTAAACCTCATTCTCCCCTGTATGTATTGTTCCCACAGTTCCCATTTTTCCTATGTAGCTTGCTCCTACCCTTTTCTGAAGACCTCAGTTCCAGTTGTTTTACCTCTGTTACTATATTCACTACTTCTGGTATAGTTGGTTTAGATTTTGATTTCCATTTTCTAGTAATAGCTTTTTTGGCAGCCAGCATTATTAGACACAGCAAGGCCTTACCATGTCTAGGCAGTTCTGATTCTGTATGATAGCACAGAAAAATCATCTCCCTCATCATGCCAATCCATCCACCCAGCATCTCTGACAATGCATCCCACAGGGAATACTAAAAGTCTGCCAGCCCAACGCACTCCCAGACAATATGTTCCCAAATACCTCCTTCTTCCCTGTCACACCTCCAACATTTGCTGTCTACCTAAAGAAAATTTCTTTGGAGTCTACTTGTGGTATAAAAATATCTATGTAAACACTTTCAAGAAAAAATCCTAAACCTTCTAGATTTTATTGCATATTTGGGACACATATATATACATATCCTCCTATTGTTTCTTTGAGAATCGCATATCCAGTCTGTCTTCCCAATCCTTTCTAACCTCCTCTAATTGATTCTTATAGTTATCATGCAATATTTTATATGCTCTACTAATTACTCATTTTTAATGGCAGCTTCTGTTCTAGATTTTACTAAAAACTCTGTCAGTGCCAGTCATTCATTTAGGAAACAGTGTTGTACTTTGTCCTAACTGGAAGACAGTCTGGTATATAGTTCCAATCTATTGGAATATTGTTTTTATGATTTTGAAGAATGGGAAGGTCAGTAGTTTGAGAGCCAGAGAGAGCGTGTAGGTGAGCGGAAGGGTTGAAACCACAAATTAATTTGTCTGTTAGGAGGTTGGTTACGGCTTTAGAATCAGAACAGGTAATGCCATTCAGCTGAAACTCAGTGTAGCACTGAGTGCTACTTCTAAAACTCCTAATATAGTTAAAAATGCCTTATGATTACTGGAATAAGTGACAATTTTCAGTTAATATTTTGACATAATCTTCCTAATGGTATTCTTGAGATATTTTCTGGCAAACCTACATTCCTTCTTATGGAGGGATGTGGTGAATATTTTATATGAAGCAGGTAGTTTCTTTTTAGAGAGTTTGCTTATGCAGAAGTTCTACCACATAGGATTATTTTTAAATTTCACATTATACTTATGCCAGGTGGCAGATGGAGTTCTCTGTACAATTGTTTAAATGAGTATAGAAGTCAGGGGTGTTTGTAGAGGCCTTAGTGACTGTGTCAGAGAAGGGGTGTTCTTAGAAATTACATCATTCTGTCAGATGGGGATATTAAGTTGGCTTTGGAGAAAAGTCTACACATAGCAGACTTATTGGGCAGAATGGTACTAGTTTTAAAGGGGAAGATAACACTCTCCCACTCTTCCTCTCTTTACCATAAACATCTCTTCTTTCCCCCTTACCTCTGGTGATCCCAATTCTTCCTCTGTTATAATAAATACATGCTGCCTTAGTTTGGTGTCTGTCCAACAATAGACACAACTGAAACAGAAACATTTTGTACCTATGGCTTTGTTATAAACTTCTGTACTGCACAAGGTAATTTGTTTCAATGAGGTTTCTTCATACTGCAGACACTGTCACCTGTATTTAGTTTTCATAATGTTTATTTGCACAATTCAGCGACTGTTCACTACATTATTTACCTCAGTACCCATAGCATGCTACATTCTAAGTTCTGAGTGACAGATGCATCACTGCCCATAACTATTCAGGTACTCACAGATTCACAAGGTAAGAAAAGGTTTAGTAAGTTAGTACACATTATCCGGAATCAGAAAGGATGCAAGTGCAATATAAGTAATAAAATTATCATGTATACCACAGTTTTAATATAGATAAACTACATTTATTCTGCAGGAAACATGTAACACAGCAGCTTTGTTATTATCCAAAAAATAGTCAACAAACTTCAGTGCATTGCACCAGGTCTGCCCATCCAAAAATGTTGCCGACCTAGTCAAAATATGATTTAACATGTTAGCATTCATAGTATAAACATATATAAACTGAAACTACCTTTATTTATTTATAGTGCAAACCATGGAAATCTTTGCATGTTTAAACATTGATTATTTCCAGTTTAAATGTAGTACAACAGATCAACAAATCATACATTTACATAGCCATGCATACAAAATATGGGGTTTAATGTGCTAGCTACATGTAGTAAACTAACTAAATACATATTTTTAAAGTTTCTCATTAAGTATTCTGGCAAGATGTTTTTCACACTAGTGAATTCACAAACCAAATGCATGACTGGGTAGCAAAGACGGTTATAGAGTGTTTGGGCTCTCAACACAACTAATAGAGTTAGGGTCCCTTGAAAAATTAACAGCAAGACAGTAGTCAGAGCAAAATTAATATAGTCTGCATAATTACACAGACTGAATTATCAGATACAAGGAGCTTTAAAATAACAACAAAATCTCCAGTGCCAAGCAGTGCTAAAGGAGAGTTGGGCTTTTCAGGAGGATCAAATGAGTGAGTTGGGGAGTTCAGCAGATTAAACAAGTCAAAAAGCCCACATCATGATTACTACAGCCAGGCCCTTAGTAAAATGGACAAAAATGGAATGGTGTGTGTGTGTGTGTGTGTGTGTGTGTGTGTGTGTGTGTGTGTGTGTGTGTGTGTGTGTGTGTGTTGAGGGGGGTGTTGTGGTGAGAAATCAGACTGGCAGTGTCAGGAAATCCAAATCATTCTGGTCCAGAGAACCCACAAAAGGAATTACAATCAGAAGATCTGAATAACAATAAGAGTAACCCTATCATAATTTAAAAATATGAAGTATGCACATCAGCTTTAGTGAAAAGAATATCCTTTCTGTAGGATTAAGTGAGCAAGGGGCCCACCCCTGAGTTAAGAGACTCAGTGAACTGACGGAAGATTTAATGAAATCACGATGCCTTTCTTCTTAACAAAATGTCACTCCCAAAAGATGTTTTTTAACTATATACAGACAACATGACTTTTTTTTTCTGTACAATTAGATGTGTCTCATTGATGTGAAGGATTACCAGGGGTAGGAGTTTCCAACAGATTTAGAAGAGGAATTACAGCTGATTTATTGAACGTTCATAAATGTTTAACAAAAATAGTGAAATGAAATAAGGTAAACTACACAAGAGGCAAAGAGTGATCTCAAGGATTACTGTTATCCAGAACTATGTCCTTACCAGACACGCAATGTGCAATAGTATATGTATACGTACAGTTTTCTCTGTGTGTAAATTTACTCAGTCACTGTATGTCTTAACACACATGTACACACACACACACACACACACACACACACACACACACACACACACACACACACACACACACACACACACACACACATACACACACACACACACACATACCAATATTTCTTCACTCTAGTTGCTTTGTACTGATCTCACAAAATAAAATGAAAGAAGAGGCTACTGACAAAATACATTTTGTTGAAGTTCATCATAATGAAAGCTGGTAAGGTTTTATTTCAGACTAGTAAGTTCCCAAATCCAATGCTTGACTGAGTAGCAAGCTTACACTGAGTGTTTCACACTGTCGTCAGTTTAATCTTTATGGAATTTGTAAGGACTTTACCAGTCTTAGTAGGTACAGGGCTGCTTTTGATTAATAATCTAATGCAGACTTCAAGTGACTTAGAGGAATTCAGATTAGAGTGCAACAAGCAACTTAACTTCCTATAATTTACAGGAATACATTTCATAGTCATGAAAGCTCTATTTTACAATGAGGGAAACAGTTTTATTCTTAGTACAAAGATAATATAATCTATGTTATTTTGTCTCTAATAATTATTACTTTTATCATTGTATAACAGTAGTTAATCAGGTGTGAGTATGTTTTACTCGGATTTATTTATGTCTGGCGTGTTTGGTCACTTGGACATCTCAGACATTGCCAATCTCTACTGGCATATCTAAATCCCAAAGTAACCTAGACCCAAACATAGCATTCTGCAGTATAAATCACTAGC
>NC_056745.1:1226940871-1227060871 GCF_019279795.1 Protopterus annectens
CCTTTATATCAAGTACTCACTACTGCATGAGCCGCTACCTCTTCAATGGCGTAGCTAAATGCTGTATTACACTAAGCACCCTTCACATAGCACAGTGCAGTGTCATTGTTACTTGGAGTACTAAGCTGTAACTATTGCATGAATCATTGCATCTTGCAAAGTAGTGCTTAAAATATTTCTGTTTTATACAGCACAGCTAGTCTGTTTCATTATAACTTACAAGGTTCTTTTTCATTTCACCAAATTCCACTTCTCATACAACAGCTCTGTTGCTTAACCATCAATGCCAAATTTAGCCTTCCTTATGCTAAAACTGTTAAACTAATGTCTGCTTCTTCAAAACTATTTCTATGGGCTGTTACTATTAAATATACCAGCTCTTCCCCTACCATGCTGTTGAGAGGTATCATTAGTGCACCAAGATATTCTACTGTAACATACATGCCACTGTGGGTCTCTTATTTATTTATTTTATAATTAAATCTCACTGGCTAAAAAGGATCCCATAACTTATTCAACATATGTTTACCAGGAAAGTCTCATTTTCAGTGGAGGCCTGGGGAGAAATGCTCCAGATGCATGTCTGTGGAATGTGAGAGGAAACCCAAAGAAATGCAGGGAGGACATGCAGGCTCCACACAGAGGGCACCCCAAACAAGAATCAAACCGGAAAACCTCTTGCTTTGAGGAGACAACACTAACTACTGCATCAAACCTCCAACATGTGCATTGTTTTTCTTAAAATATCCAATCAGTAGAACCAACATGTTTTTTTTAAAGGGAAGGGTCAAACCTGTGATCCTGGATGCATGAGGATCACTATACCACTGACCCTTAAGTGGGATCACCATACCCTTGACCCTTAAGTTAGGGAATGTTACAACTGCACAGGCAGAGGAACCTGTCCTATAGCTCTGAGAGTAATTCATACTTTACAACTATACAGAGGCACCTGTCCTATAGCTCTGAGAGTAATTCATACTTTACAACTATACAGAGGCATCTATCCTATAGCTCTGAGAGTAATTAATATTGTACAACAATGCAGAGGCACCTATCTTATAGCTCTGAGAGTAATTACTATTGTACAACATTACAAAGGCACCTATCCTATAGTTCTGAGATTAATTAATATTGTATAGCTGTATAGAGGCTCCTATCCTGTACCTCTGAGAGCAATTAATACTGTAACAAAACTTTTGTCTTTAATCTAACACTAATTACTCTTTGGTGTATTTTTTCCATTCACGTTATTCATCTCTGTCTACTTCTTTCTTATCTTTGTCTCATCACGCATGTTTTTCCACTGTATTATGTGTAAACTAAGTAGATGCCTCCATCTGAAGAACAGTACACATTTATAAGTTTACTCTCTGAAAATGAAGTTGTCTGAATATTGTAAATATATACCTGTAGAAAAGAATATTGTAAACTGATGATATCTGAAACTGTAGCATATTGTAAATGGCATCACTTAAGTGTAAAATACCATAAATTGCTCAACTCTGAAACATAATAAACTGCTAATGATGCCTGAAAAACGTAAGTACATGTAAACTGTAACATTTTCCTTGTCAATATGCTATATAAAGTAACAAGTTATGTAAATATTGTATCAACAACAATTTGAATTTTATACTATATTTGGCTCAGTCAACAAATACAATAAATAAACACAGTTTTCACTACTGCATGTATGTTGCTTCTTTCACAGCAGCATTACAGGCTGTTGCATAGCACAGCAAATATTTAAAACATCAAAACTTAACAGAACAAAAGATGCACAAACTCTTCACCCCTTGCCACTCCGCCTTACTAATATCTGCTAACCCTAACTCTAATTCTGCTTCTGCCCTTAGCCACAGCCCTACACCTTACTTTAGAAAATTCCTTCATGTAAACCTGCCGCTACACATGACATCTTGGACACAGCACACACACATATACACACAGACACATAAAACTATCCCTACCATACCTAAAAATGTACGCACACAACCAAAACTCTCATATTCTTATTATCTTACCTAACCCTAAGTTTAACACACATGTACTCAGACTCGTACACAGAAACTCCCAACCACATAATCCCCACACAAACACTCACAGGCTTACCTTAAAAACCCACACATTCAATATTATGCATTTTTGACATTTAAGTCGCACACAGCAAACATTTAACATTCTACATGTTCTACCTTTTAAATATATATATATATATATATATATATATATATATATATATATATACGTATATGTATGTATATGCATATTATATATATATGCATATAGATATATAGATATATATATATATATATATATATATATATATATATATATATATATATATATGTATGAGCCTACTTTGAAAGCTGGAAGTTTCAAAACTTTGAGCTTCATCTTCATATGGTTGAGACCATAAGATGGAAGTTTTGAAACTTCGAATGGTTTAAATGGAGATCACAGTACAGTGCGGAAAAGGAAGATTTACCATTCTTTTCATTGTAGTGCAATCACGGAGTCAGTGTATTTAATTAGCAGGAGGTGTGGGGAGTGCAGGGGGGCTTGCACCCTGCATAAACATAAAAAATATATATATTTATTATTTTTTTTTTATTGAACCTTCAAACTTTCAAAACTTTGATCTTTTGGTCTCGACCATGTAAAGTTCTAAGTTTTGAAACTTTGAGCTTCTAAAGTACACCCCTCTCTCTCTCTCTCTATATATATATATATATATATATATATATATATATATGCATATACACACAGTGAGAGGCACACACATATCAAACATAATGATGGATATTGGATACAAGTCACTACGTTATACTATAACAAATGTCATGTACTATTATAATACAGAATTTTCGATCAATGGTGTGTAATTCATTCAATCATTGATTGATTGATTCATTCATTCATTCAGTCTCCTGTACCTACTTCATCCTTCTCAATTTTATGGAAGAGTTGGGGCATTAAGTATCTGCAAGGCAGAGAAGTAATGATGGATAGTTGTCAGTTTACAACCAGATACATACATATGCTCATACACACAGCATGAGTACATATCTACTGCCAATTTAAACATGTCATAATCATCATCATCATGCTTTTGAGATGTGAGGAAAAAGAGTATATGGGAAATCTCACACGGGCATAATAGACACATGCAGGCTCTGCACAGAAGCACCCCAGCCAGCAACTGAAGAGGAGAACCCAGTCCTGAGAGCTAGTAAGGGCTAGTCACTGGACCACAGCACCAAACCTTTAGTATGATATACAATTTACATTGAGATTACAGAATACAATAGAACTAAGTGACATAACTAGTACTGGTAGACAGGAAAACACATCACACTGCTGATATTAAAATTATGATCATGCAGTAAATGTCAATGTGCTTGTTTGGTACAGCCTTGCTCTATACAATGTCAAAAATAAGGGAAGTGCAGAGCTTACACATCAGCTATAGGAGAATGTGGCAGGTTTTGCCCCTCCTGTTAGAAAAAAATAATATGTTTGTTTTAATTTGTTGGTGGACAAGATAGGAATGTGCTAGAAATACTGTACAACCCACATAAACATGGAAGGAGGTGGGCTATACCAGCTGATATGAAATAAAAAAAAAGGCTACATATGTCATCTGAATGCATCAGGCTAACACTATGATGTGGTCAGGTTTCAAATAGAACTAATACTTGTATTGTCATTAAATGCTCTTGTCAAAATGTCAAAATAAGACAGCAAATGAAGTAGCAATAAAGTTATTCAGCACGATTGGCAACAATCTGCTTGACTCTCAAATTGCTTGACCCTCATTTGTAATAGGTGCTTACCATGTGCTTTTTCTGAGCTACAAGTATATAATGCTACAGCACACAATTCCGAATGCTGTAATTCTACACACTGCAGATGTTAACAGATGATTTATTTAGCTCATAGGCTCTTTCAGTAAGATGTAACCTCACTTATTCCAGCACTGTCAAAGCTGCAGTACGTGTATTGGTTTACAATGCTTACTGAGAAAATGAATCGGGTGAAAATAATGAAGTGGCTACTTTGGCCAGTAGTAGAACACTGTTATCTTTTCATTATGAGGAAACCAAAGAGCAATGCAAAACAAAAATGTGGCCAGAATGATATAATTACATGTTGAGAAATAAAATTTGGTTTATTGCAATTCAAACAAAAACATTTGTAGATACGCTAATAAATGTATAGACTGAAAATCCGTACATTACACACACCATTCATTTCCTGTTCATAAGTGCTGCTGTGTAATACATATGTACAGAGAATAATTTATTTATACAGACTACACTTTAAAAGATGTTACATATAATCCTGATTAGCTTGCGTGCTGTCAGGTAAGAGGAGAAAATAACGGAAGTGAAAATGAATAAGGAAAACGAATATGAATTGCCAGATGTAAATGCTCGCTTTAATGAAGTTTTACATTAGATGAAGGAGGATACAAAGCACACAAGAGCTGCTAGTGTGTATGCATGTCAAGAGGCAGCTAACTCTGCAACTCTGCAGATAAAGCTGATTTCAGGAATGGATTTCAGTTAAGATACCATGTTTTCATTCTGGAATACAAACTTATTCAATGAATATTACACCAGAACAAATTTGACACCCTGGGAAATAATTAATTTCATGTGCTACACTGGGTGGTATTCAATGTCATTTTAAACAGCAGAGCAGTGTAGTCTACAGGGTTTGACCAAGCTGCACTGCTTGGCTATAACACGATTCCTAGACATGTGTAATTAGCAGGTGCTGAATTCCATTAAACCTCTCCTGTGAATATCTATGAATCGCCTACCAAGAAGTTTGGACAACTGTGGACAGGCACTCATCTGACTAGACTACAACTGTGTAACACTGAGCTACATGGTTCAAGCCTACTCAGCAGTGGAATCAACGTTCCCTCCTGAACTTTGTTGCTAGCTTTTCTTTTGTGTACCATGCAAGGCCATTCAAAGTGACCTTGTGAAGTTTGAAGTCAATGCCTATAGACGAAACCTAGGTCATTGGTGAGCTGTTTGTTGTTGCATTTGTGCGTTGTGCAATAAACCTGGTTGTTTTTACATCTTGGACATCGTTTTTCCTGTGGTTCATCGTTTGGCAGTTGGATTTGGTTCTGACCTTGTGAAGTACACAGATCTATATAAATATGACCCATTATTATACACTGCAGTCAACATCTTAAAATACATGATGATGGTCAGTTCCACCTGTGCATTTCTTTGAAAGACATACCACATCAAATATCAGATGTTTTAATCCTTCATGTGCCTCAGTTCCCTGTTACTGAAAGTTATTTTCCCTAATAGGAAAAAAAGGAATTTAGATATATTGATGGAAATACAATTATGGATCCTCAGATATAAAAGGACAGGCATATTTTGCCTCATTCCATATGTGTATATGCCCAACCTTTGAATCTTAAAAAAGCTATAATTTCCTAGCTGCATAACCAGTCACTTTCTATAACAGAGAGTGTAACAATGTGAAATGTACATTTGCTGAAAAATAGAACTAGTATAAAGTGTAATTTTGTGTCTTAGTTAATTAAAAATCTGAATGCTACATGTAGATAAAACTACTTTTTTTGTATATCATTTTATAATTAATTCCTTTAATGCTTTGTTTTCCTCACAGCTGAATGTCAGCTGCCACCAGGACTTTGCCACATCCACTGGGTCCTCTTTTTTCCCTCTCAGACTTCGTCCTACCTTTGCTCTAGGCCCGTGAGGAGCATTTGAATAGGTACTGTGCTGTGCCCCTTTTTCTGAAGAAAGATAAGGATCAGTTGATCAGTTACTGTCACCTAGGTACAAGATGACCGTTTTGATTCTGAATGATTTGCAATCTGTAATAAAGTTCTTACAGGAAGGATGGGACATAAGGTAATAAAACGCACCGTAACATCCCTTTGTTTTACAAGGAGGCTCTTGGGACAGACCATAAAAGGCTGATGATAAGTATCAGTTGGTGAAGAAGTTGAAAAATATCCCTGAACTCACAACTGCAGAAAAGGCATTTGACACAACTATGTGGGGCTGCGTTTGGGTCATAATAAAATAATTTGCCATCAATTGGTAAAGCTCTGATTGTTAATGAGCGTCAACTTGTTATCCCATCTGTGATGACTGAACAGCTCGAGCATGTGAGTACTCCTGGGCTATCCCCTAAAAAGGGGTAATTACTTCTGCTGTCCTTAACCGGTTACTGCATGTCAGTGTCATGCATAATAGTGCTGCAGCAGACATGTTAATACGGACTAGGGGTCTCCTGCTGAACTGAAGCAGAGAACATGATCGGGGTCTTAATAGTACCACTTTTGTTTATTCTTGTCACTTAACTTTATTTCTGGACTGTACTTTATCAGTGTGGAATGGAGGGGATGATGAAGGTAAACCACAAATATAAATGCTAGATCATTTTTCAAAAAACTGGATAGTATACACGGGCAATCTGTTAAGGGTGGCGTCATATTTGGAGATGTTGTTGGTTGTCTCTGCAAACATTTGTGGCCACAGAAGTTAAATGGGGTAGTCAAACTTATACCCACTGAATGTATATGTGGTGAAGGTGAGCAACTTGTTGAGTGTGAGTAAATTCCTAGGTCTTGCTACCACCAATTTTTCCAATATTTCAGAAATGTATAATATATACTGTCTGAATGTCATAATAAAATTATGAATGGACTATTCACCTAGGCATGGCATATATGTAAAATTAGTCAAGAATTCAGTAAACCTTTTCAGGCATATTGTCAGCTAAAAGTGGTGATTCTATCAAAAATGCTATATGCACTCTTTAAGCTGGAAATTTAACACATGGGCATAAGCTATGAGGTGAGCATCATCCTTTAATCTTGGGTTTGAATCCATATGTCTTCATTAGTACTGTGCGAGTCTGAGCAAGTCATTAAATCAATGTTGCCCTTAAAAGAAGCAGTTTCACCTAGTAGATTTACCTGGTTAAGAAATTAGTTTAAAAACATTATTTGAAGCTGCATAGACTGATCAGTTGGTTAATATTTGGTTAACTGGACACATGTTTTGAGAGAAGATGAAGTACTGAAAGGAGCACTTATAAAACAGGACAACTTACTATATTAATGCAAACAATAATGGGTGAGATTCATTGGCCTTATATGTGCTGTGTAAGATTTGCGCATGTAAACCAGGACTGAAAATGTTCATGCACAATACATAGATCTTACAGCTGTAGGTCTGGTGAAGTAATAGGTAACTGATAGGTAACTGTGTACAAAGACAACACAAGGTTCAGTGTGCCTTTGTACATGACAGGCCTTATATGAAAAAGAATGATGTGCAATGCACAGACAGCAAATATGTGCAGCACAGACAGTAAGTGATGCTGTGGTACAATGTAAGTAATGACACTTACTAACCATTTGGATATTACAATGATGGTGATGCAGTGTAGTGGCCAAGCCAGGGGTGTAGCAAGCAAATTTAATTTTGTACTCACAAGCTTTTATAACTACTCCCCCACCCCCGGACACCTATCATTTTAAAATGGATGCATCTGTCAAAATGTTGCCCCCAAGCACTTAATAAATGCAAGCAACATCTCAGCTATTCCCCCTAAAGCTATTAAAGATATTGTTTTCAGATTAGAAATACTGTACCTGTTGTTGGAGCCATTCATTTAGGTAGCTGTAGAGATAATATGACCTGAAAAAAGCCATATTGATATGATGCCCAGAAAAAAATGTACTCAGAATACAAAGTAGATGCCTGGCTTACATCCTTGGGCCAAGCAATCATCACATACACACATAGCAAAAAAAGCAGCAGTCAGCCTACTAAAATACCCATCACCACACATAAACACAAAGAAAACCCATACCTAAGCAACAAATGTCAGATATCTGCAGAATAATAACGGAGTCTCATACCATGCAGCCTTGTTACACAAGAGCTAGAGACAGAGAGAGAAAGATATAAGTGTGGTCTCAACCTCTGACTGAGGAATGCTTCAGCATATCAGATGTGTACAACACTGAGGCAGTATAGGTATGTGTTCCAGATTATTTGATAAATATGAAGGATATGCCAGACTGTATGCTTTGTACCCTGCACTGTCAGTTCCATTAATAATATACTGCATAAGGGACATAGACAAATACAAATGCAGATTTAGGAATATTATTGAAACACAAGAACTGAAGGCAGCTGTCTAGCATTAAACCATACAGAATGCCATGCAGGCTGTACAGTTGTTAAAATGGGCCCAATCAATGGGGTGATACTGGTCACTAATTAGTGAGCAGTAATGAGAAGAGCAGGAGCACAAGCAATGGTAATGAGGTCAGCTTATTCGTTAATTATTGTGGATCACATAGGTAATCCCTAGCTATTAGTCTGCCTTTCTATTCCACATGAGGCAGTCCTGCCATTGTGTGTATGGGATGATACAGTGATCCATCTGCTGTCAACACTCACCCACTTACGGGTCTATATGACTACACCGAAAGATCAGAACAGTGAATGTATGTACATCGACACATTTACGTCGATATACATACTGAGCGAAACACCTAAACAGTGAAAACCAGAACACCGAATGTGTTTCATCATCATAATGTGCCACACAGGTAAGTAAACTCTAAACTAAAATATTACATTAATTAGGGGGGCAAGCACCCCCCATGTGGGGAGCTTTGCCCCCCACACCCCCCTACTTAAATATACCAACTCTGAGACTGCACTACAGTGGGAAAAGGATATCTTTCCTTATCCCCACCATTGTGCTGCTAGCTATGGAACTCGTTTGGCATTCTGGTTTTCGCTGTTTAGGTGTTTCGCTCTGTATGCACATCAACGTAAATGTGTTGATGTACATACATTCGCTGTTCTGATCTTTTAGTGTACTCATATAGAACCCCCACTTACACATAGCTGCTCTTGGAGAGACAAAAATAGTGAGCTATGGGTGCATGTGCATGTTGTGTATAGTACACAGTACCATTTAACCATATATTTGTTAACCACTCAGGTGCAGTGTGGTCTGAAGATGAATTTAAGCTGTAATCCAAACTCATTTTGTACTTTCAATGATGTGCTTACATATAGCACAGGTTAGTGTATTCAGTATATCTGTATTAGGTGGAAGAGAAGACAGTGACAAACAGCAGTAATGATTTTTTGTGACAGTGGAAAAAATGTCTTAACTTTACCCCCAGGCTAGACCACTCAATGATTACCTACATGCTGGTAATGAGGTAATTGGTATTTTGTTGTTATTCCATGTACCACAGTATGATCATCTTCCTGATCCCAAGAACATACACCTCATATTTCATCCCATATCTAAATCACGCTAGACCCAGGTCATCAGTCAGATTTACTGAGTGATGTGTTACATGCTGCTTCTGTACTATTTGCTGACTGTCACACAGTGTGGCATTTATGATGTGTTCAGACTGCTGTAATATTCCATCAGCAGTATCCCATGCATGCACTGTGAGAGCCATGTCTCCCACATGCATCTCTATCAGTCATATGTTTCTGATATGACTTTTGTACTGCATCTGCTGTACAGCCCAGTAGCCATCCATGATTACTGCTGTCCATGTGTAGTAGCGAAAATATAACATAAAAAAAAAGAAGATGTTGCCAGTGAGATATGGACCAAAAATAAACTCAGTCTTAAAAATTAGTGCAGGATAAAGAAGATGTAATGGGTGGGAATCACTAAACAGTATCAGTTTTATTCCACAACCATCTGAATGGTGTTTTCAAAAGACAGTAGTGTGATGGCCTCTCTACTCCTGACCAGTAATCAAGGAGACTTGATCCTCACCACTGACACTGGTGAAAGACAATCACTAAGAACAGGAATAGATTTACACAGTATTTTTCAGATGCAGCTGTCTCCATCAAGCACAGTTTTGCCCAAGAGTACAAAGGGAACACACTGCAGACCCTGGACTGGACTCTCTGTCTCTCTGATCCCAAACAAGACCCACTTTGCTGCATTGTGTCCCAGTTCCAAGTAGTTGACACACCCACACCTGGGTATTTGATTTTCATACACACACACTCCTGGGAAAGACTGGTACAGATTTACTAGTTGTAGCCTTTCTGCCCAGACTATAAGGTAACCATGCTGCCACCAGTCAACGGTTCTCAGGCTCTTATAACGGTAACCAGTTATACGGAGTAAAATCAATACTAATACAAATGGTAGACTGCAACCAATTCAGCAAGGATTTTCACTGTGGTCACAGCATCACTAAAATAAGCACAGGTACTCTCAAGATGTTAAAAGCATTCTCTAAAAGACCAGTCAGAATGAAAGGTATAAAATATTTAATAATAAAAAATAAAACGGAAAACATGAGAATACTAAATATCTAAATACAATAAACGCCAGAGTTTCAGTCATAGGAGAAATAAAAATAACACAGTTGGACAGAATCAAACACATGCATACAAATGCTACTTAACTAATCTCACTGTATTTCCTGAATGTCTAAAGAATAACTGTCCCCTAGCTAAGTTAATTAATACAGCAAGGCAAGATTAGATGCTGAGATGGTTAGTTCCAAAAGACACAATAATGAGCTTCTAAGTTCTGAACTGAAATCAAATAACTGAACAAGTAAATAACTGTGATAATTGACATGGATCTTTATATCAGGTTCTATAGAAAAGAAAGCAAACCAAACTGCTGTGAGGGTTCCATCCTTTCAGGGCTGGTTATAGACAGACATCTGATTTGATCACCTGATTCTGGTACAATACACGCTCAGAGCTTTGATAGGAACTGTTGCAAAATCTGAAAGCTATAAAACAATTTCAGAAACTTCTACTCTTCCCTTCCAGAATTCTTCATTTAAACATAAATATTTAATCAGTTATAAAAACACTGTTGATGCATTTTTAACACAAGCATCTGTACAAGTCAGTGCGATAGTCAAATGACACAAAATCATTTACAAAACTCCAGCTAATTATGCTGGCATATGTTACATATTTACTGCTCTGTTCTCCCTAGCACAGATGGCAACACCTCACATCATCACAACCCCCCCCCCCCATTTGAAGACTCAGTCTAGTTTTTCAAGTGACCCTGGAAAAATGTTGCTTGAGAGAAATGGGCCTGTCTGGGAACACATTAACCTGTACACTGTCTTGAGAGTCTATCTGCACTGGCATTGCTAATCCCATTATGTTGCTGTACTGTCATGTCATATGCCTGCAACCCTAGGTTCTACCTTAATAACTTGGGATTTTGTTGGCTGACTCCATGTAGACATGTTAAGGGATTGTGGTCTGTAACCACAGTGAATTTCCTTCCATAAAGATAAGGTTGAAGTTTCTGCAGTGCCCAAACTATGGCTAGACATTTTTTTTCTACAGCTGCGTGACATTCCTCCCTGGGTTGGAGCCTATGGCTGAGATATACTACTGGGTGCTCTTCTCCATCTGAGGAAACTTGGCTGAGTACAGCCCCCACCCCATGGTTTGAAGCATTCACCTGCACAACAAATTCTTTGCTGTAATCTGGACTGGCTAACATATGGGATCCTCCCAAAGTCCCTTTAAACTTTGGGAATGCCTGCTTGCAGGCTGAAGTCCACCCTACTTTATCTGACCTGTATTTCCTTGTTAGGCATGTGTGGGAGCAGCTATTGTACTATAATTGAGAATGAACTTTCTATAGTACCCCACTGTTCCCAAGACTACCCACACCTCCTTTTTGATAACAGGGGCAGGCCATGCCTGAATTTCTTCCACTTTGGCAGGTTCTGGCCGAATCTTACCACTCCTCACTCTATAGCCCAGTTAGGAGACCTCTGCCATACCCACCTGACACTTACTGGGCTTAATGGTCAACTCTGCATTTTCAGTTTGTCCAAGACTTCTTGGCATGCTGAAGGTGCTCTTGCAAGGAATGGCTGCAGATGGCAGGTAAGCAAGGGCATAATCTCCTGCTTCTGCTTCTGCTAGGATACGATCTACGGCATTTTTCATCCCAAAGGGCATCTTTGCAAACTCATATAATCTGAAAAGAGTAGAAAGGCTGACCTTTCTCTAATGATGGGAGACAAGGGCACCTGCCAGAGGCCTTGGTCAGATCAGTAGTGGTCAGACACTTAGCCCCACCCAGCTGCTCTAAGGCTTCATCTGTCCTAAGCATGTGGCAAGCATCTCACACTCTGAAACTGCTTAGTTGTTTGTAGTCCACACAGAATCTGATGTTAATATCTTTTGTTGGTACCAGCACCATGTGGGAGGCCCAGGGACTAAAGGATTCCTGGATTTCCCCGGATTCCAGCATTTCATTTATCCCCTCCCTCAGAGTCTGCCTGACTCACTCAGGCACCAAATAAGGGGCCTGCTTGATAGGCCCTTGAGATCCTGCATCCACATAGTGCTGCACCAGGTGAATGTACCCAGATTTCCCAGTGAACATGCCTCCAAACTCCTGTAATACTGCTTGAATTTCTTGAACCTGGGTAGGGGATAGCCACTGGGATATTGCTACCCCTTCCAAAGAGGTGTCAGCTAGAACCTAACTGAGATCAGTCACCAGATCCCCCTCAGACTCCTCCTGCCATCCACTCCAAATACTGAGCACTAGGGCCTCCCAACCATGGTAAGACTTCATCATATTAACATGGTACAATTTGTGCCCCTGCTTCCTGCCTAGCAGGTTTACCATGTAATTAACATCACTGACCTTCCTTGCCACTTCAAAAGGTCCCCTCTAAGCTGCCTGCAGCTTGTTATGTCTGACAGGAATAAACACCTTAACCTGCTGCCTCACAACATACCCTCGGGCTCAAGAATTCCTGTCATACCAGACCTTTTTCTACTGTTGGGCTCCTGCCAGATTCTCCTGGGTCAAGCCCATAACCTCCCTAAGCCTTGACCTGAGGTTTAGGACATATGCCACAACAGACCCCTTATGATATTTACAGTCACCCTTCCACTCATCACAAATCAATTGTAAAGTCCCTCTCACCCTATGCCCATAAAGCAACTCAAAGAGTGAAAAACCTGTGGACTCCTGGGGTACCTCTCTGTATGCAAACAATAGATTGGGCAAATATTGTCCCACTCTCTCTCTCTCTTAAACTGGTCTGCAATGCCAGTAGCATGGACTTTAGTGTAGAGTTTAACCTCTCCACAAGACCAATAGTCTGGGGGTGGTTTTTAGGTGCTGCACCCCACAGTGCTTCCACAGACAAGCCAGAAGGTCTGACATGAAATTGGCACCTCTGTCAGTATTTCTCTCAGGTAATCTACTCTGCTGAAAATCTCTAACAAAGCATCTGCCAACTTCTCTGCCTCTATTGAGGACAGATCCACTGCTTCAGGGTATCTAATAGCATATTCTACTACCACCAGGATATACTTTTTCCCTGTGGAACTTTGAATACTCAGAGGCCCCACAATATCCATAGCTATGCTCTGAAATGGCTCCTCAATCGCAGACAAAGGCATCAATGGAGTTTTGACCTTGCCCCCTGCCTTGCCTACCTTTTGGCACTGCTCACAGGACATGCAGTTCCCTGTTACATCCCTTGCAATCCCAGGCCAATACATGTTCTGCATGATACATCTCTTGGTATACTTTATGCCCATATGACCTGCAAAAGGAATGACATGGGCTATGGCTAGAAGTGCCAGACAGTAGGCGATGGCACTACCAAATGCTGTATTATATCACCCTCTAGGCACTCCCTTAGGAGTCCACTCTTTATATAGTAACCCTTTGTTACAGTATACAGACTCCCCTTTTCCTTGAGCATCAAGTGTCTCCTTAGCTACCTCCCTCAAGCTTCATAATGTAAGGTCTGAAACCTGAGCCTGACTCATCTCTACTTTTGTGACCCCTCCCAGCTCCCCTTCAACAGGAAGCCTAGTATCTTCTGACAGTGGTGCCTCACTGTCAGCCTGGGTACTACCACTCACTTCTCTGCATCAAGTACAGTTTTCTCCAAGAGAACACAGGGAACAGGCTCCAGACCTGGGACTGACCTTTCTGACTCTCCAGATGCCAAACAAGACTCACTTTGCAGCACTGTGTCCCAGTTCCAAGTATCTGACACACCCACACCTGGGTATTTGATTTTCACCCCCCCACACACACACACACTCCTGGGAAAGGCTGGTACAGATTTACTAGCTGTACCCCTTCTGTCCAGACTATAAGATAAGCACGCTGCCACCAGTCAACTGCTCTCAGACTCTTACAAGGGTAACCAATTATACTGAGTAAAATCAGTACTAATATAAATGGTAGAGTGTAACCAAAGCAGCAATGCTTTTTGGAGTGGCCACAGAGTAATTAAAATAAGCATAAGTACTCTCAAGATAAGTATTCTGTAAAAGACCAGCCACAATAAAAGGTATAAAAATATTTAACACTAAATAATAAAATAGAAAACATGAGAATACTAAATATCTAAGATCAATAAACACCAGAGTTTCAATCACAAGAGAAATAAAAATAACACAGTTGGACAGATTCAAACAGATGCAGAAAAACACTACTTAACTAATCTCATTGTATTCCATCACTGTCTAAAAATAACTGTTCCCTAGTTAACTTAATTAATACAGCAAGGAAAGATTAGATGCGGAAATGCTTACTTCTACAAGACATGGTGCGGAGCTTCTAACTTCTAAACTGAAATTAACTAAGTAACTGTGATAACTGCTATAGATCTTTATATCAGGTTCCAAAGAAAAGAAAAGAAAAACTGCAGTGAGATTTCCATCTTGTCAGTGCTGGTTATAGAATGACATCACATTCGATCACCTAACTCTGGTACAATATAGACTCAGAGCTTTGCTAGGATCTGTTGCAATATCTGAAAACTATAGAACAATTTCAAAAAAGTCGACTCTTCCCTTTCAGAATTCTTTCTTTAAACATAAAAATGTAATCAGTTATTAGAACACTGTTGATACATTTTTAACACAAGCATCTGTACATGTCAGTGTGATAGTCAAATGAAACAAAATCATTTACAGAACTCCATCTAACTATGCTCTACAACAAAAGGAAAACATTTATATCCAGGACCAAGAAGGAACAGGTGATAAATTGGAAGCAATCTCCCCTTGGCCTAAACAGGCAAATGAGGGTATTAGTGAAGTCCTACAAAGCTAATTTCAAGTGCAAATTGGTCACATCCACTAAAGACAGTCATAAGGCCTTCTTCACATATGTCCACAATCTAAGGGGAAACACCCAAATTTGTTCACAACTGATAGTCAAGGACACCACATATACAAATGTTGTGGATGTAGCCATGGCAGACAGATTCACTGAAAACTTCACCCCTCTGCCCCCCCATCAGTAATCCAGGATATCCCCAGCACCTGCACCCCTCTCCTTATCTCTAGGGAACAAGTCAATAACACCCTCTCAAAGGCAAAAATCACAGCTTCCATGGACCCTGATAACATCCCAGGCTGCATCCTGCATCTACTTAGGTAGGAACTCGTAGCACCCTATTCATCTGAAGCATGAGCACTGGTTTCCTCCCAGCCAAGTGGAGGATGGCCACTGTTATCCCTCTGCATAAAGGTGGTGTGTCCACCTATCCAGGCAATTATAGACCCATTAGCTTAACTAGCCTGATTTGCAAGGCCATGGAATGCATTATCATGAGCCACATTAATAAGGGCATCAGCAACCTCCAAAGGCTGGATCTCACACAGTTTGGTTTTGTCAAGGGGAGATCATGCCTGTTAAATTTGGTAGACCTCTTTTGGTCAGTCACCAAAGTCATGGATGAGGGGAAGATGGCACATACCACCTACCTTCACCTGGTCAAGGCCTTCAACACTATTCTCCACACAGGCATAATAAATAAACTGGTGTAAATCTGCATCTGACCAGATGGGTAGCTAACTGGCTCACTGATAGAACTCACTCAATCACAATAGGGGAAGCTACCTCAAGTAGTAGACCTGTAATGAGCGGTGTACCTCAGGGATTGGTCTGGAGGCCCCTGCTCTTTGGGATATACTTTTCCAAGGTGCAAGCAAAAAACAGAGGTCTATGGCTGACCAAGTTTGCATATGACTGCAAGGTGGGTGCTGTCATCAACTCTCCTAGTGATGTAGATATACTACAAGAGGGTCTCAACCAGACAAATGACTGTTGCCAGAAACAGCCTCAAACTAAATGCCAAAAAATGCATCATCATTCCCCTTGGGGAGAATGAGATCTCGACAAATTTTTACATTAATAACAATGTCTTAAGCATGCAAGCAGTTGTGACGGACCTGGGCATCCAGGTTTATAGCAATCTAACTTTTGACCACCATGTTGTCTCCATTGTACACAGAGCTTTCTACATGGCTCACCTCATTAGTAAGGGTATTTCTTCCAGGAACAAGGAAGTGATAACTTCCCTGTATTCCTTCCTTATCAGGCCCATCATCGAGTATATTGCCCTCTTTGGCATGTACCTCATGAAGCACATGCAGCAGCTGGCATGACCACAGAGGTTCCTGACCAGGAGAAACCAGGGCTTCAAAAATGCATCCTACGGATAGGCTAAAACCCTGTCCTTGTTCTCTGTCTCATACAGACCTCTCAGAGCGAATCTATGTATGGCATACAGAGCAATCTCTGACCCAACCTTGATAAAATTGCTGCATATCCAGAAGCCAAAATCCACTCACGTGACCCACATGCAAACCCTCAACTTACTCTACGACATCAATAGGACTTGCTGGCAGGACAGATTTTTCTGCCAGAAACTCCATCACTTGTAGAATAGACTCCCTCTCCACATTAAGCAGAGCACTTCATTATCCCTATTTAAGAGGAAGCTGGATGACTGGATGGCAAATAGAAAATACACCCCTGGGAGGGGCGTCAGGTGCTGACTTGTGGGAACATGGGATAACCTATTGGCTATGCTTATAAGGGACTCTGGGCCAGTTGTCTAGTGACTTGCTATGATCCTGTGATCCTATGATATGTTACACATGTAGTGCCCTATTCTTCCTGGCACAGATGGCAAATTCTCACATCATCACAAGAAGAATAAAAAGATACTTACTGCCTAGTTGACCTCCGAGGTGCAATTTACTTAAATCAGACTATGTATGCATTATGTTTAATTGGAGGCAATATCAAGATCCTGACTCCGTACCTAAACATGTTATTTTAATGCTGTATGTACAAAACTTCACTGGAGAAATGAAATGAGTCATGTTCTAGCACTAAGCCAGTCCTTTAGAGGTCCTTGAAGGAATAATTCCTGACTGAAGTATAAACCAAGGAATGGGAATTGCAGGAACTCTATCTCACTGAGTTCAAGACTCTGCATGTACAAATCCAGATTTTTTTTTATACTAGTGACACTACTGTGAGATTACAATTGTGTGAAGCATATTTTTCACCATTACAAGGTGTTAGTCTTTTCCCTGTATTTGTGATCCATGAATTGAATATACCTAAATAAGGGGGGGATACTGTTTGGTGATTAATGGCCCTTACAGTGTATGTTTGTAAACAATGTCACCTGCGGTGTAAGCATCTTCTTTACAACTTGCTAGTCCAGCTTGCTGTTGGGGGTAGAGTTACACATTTCTTTCAGTGAATCCTCAGTTAACATTTGTATACATTTAACAGACATCAAAGGGAACTTTATTTTTTTCATATTGTTGGGTGACTGGGAGAAAAAAATGTTAAAAAGTTTATCCTATCCTATCCTATTCTATCCTATGTGTTAGAAAGTTAATGCTGAGGTATTAACAAAATTATTACCAAAACATTTCTGCACATTTTTGACTCACCACAGCTGACCATCAGTTGTCCCTGTGCCTTTCCTTATCCATTGGCCTACAAAAAACTGACTAGCCTCTCCCATACTAACTCCAGCCCATATATGGGGCTGGTGAGGAGATTGAGTCACTTGGGGCAGCATCATTATTACTGCTTAGGAGTATTTTTCCTTTTTCTAACTCCAGGCATTTACCCAGAAACACCATGAGGGTGGAACATGCAGGTAGCATCAGCATTACATGACCCTAACTTCTGCAAGGAGCTGCGGTCAGCAGGACTGTCCTGTCCACCTTCAAGCAACATTGTTCAGTTGTTCCTCAATCTCCATTAAGAAAAATGACTGCATGAATAAGTCCCAAGTCTGCAGCAACTCCCTGAGGATGGACATGCCCTCGCTGCCTGCTTGTGCCATGAGTCATGTTTTTGAACTCAGGTCACCACAGTCATAGTTGGGGTTTTATCTCTCTATGTCACCAGCACACATTACCAAAAATACTTACCTATTAACGCAATTACAGTATAGAAGTGGTGGAATTTTGTGTATAACACGGTTTAATCAGAAAGGCTGACAACTAGACTAAAGATTAGTGAGACTAAATAAATTCATGCTTTTATGTCTGTATACATTTTAGTTATTTTAGTTTTTATTTATTTCTCTTTGTTTACTGGGAAGTTGTGGCTGGGGTTTATCACAATTTCAGCAGAGGCCTGGGAAGAAAAGGCCCACATATTAGTCAAGTACATTTAAAGACAAAAATCTCTAGATAAAAAGAAATGAGTATCTCTAATGAATCAATAAGTCCTTATTTCCAGGTGTAGGAACACTGCTCAAAGAAATGAGTCCAAATCCATACAGAAGGCAGAATACCATTGATTAAAGAGACCCAATGAAGCACTTGAGTCCAGCGGTGATCTGATTGATACCTTTTAATAGATCAACACAAGTTTTATAATACAACTACTTAAGTCTTTAGACATACACGAAAGCTTCATTAGGAATCAGACCCAAGAAAGTTCACCACAGAAATCTAGAAGATATATTTACAAGACCATTTGGTTGAATTTCAATCTGTATAAATTAATTGGTAATCTCAATCTAGTTTTCACTGGTGGGAAAAAGGCTCCATCACCTCTTCACACCCCTTTTACTTATGTAATCAACCCTGAGGTCACAACACCTCAAGGAAAGTGGAATTACCCATGCAGTGGCCGGTGCCCTTTTCAAGAAACTGTTAATGAAATTCATCTTGTAGTCCAGGGCCATTAGCCTCTGTTTACCTACTACGTGACTGTGAACAAGTTAGTTAATTAGACTCCTCCTGGGCTGAGTCTGAAAAAGGTCGCTATGACTCAATGCTTCATCCTGGTTAATCAGTACAAAAAAGTATTAAATTAAGCAAAAAGAAAAGTACATTATTATACAGTCAAAAATGACACAAATGCACTCTTCCTGTCACTTTAATGTAGTGAGTTGCATTTGCTTAACGAGTGGCATTGCCTTTTACTCTTCCCTTTTCTTATCTCTGGGAACTTTATTGCCATTTCTTAAAATGTTTCGTAATACCTTGAAGCTTTTCTGTCTGAGCCTCCTCTGAAAATGATCTCTTACCCAGTTGGCCTTTCCTGGTAATCAAATGTCAATAAATAAATAATTTATAAAGTTTATCTTTTACATCGAGTTGTATTTTAAAGTTTACTTGTGTGTAGACTTGGAAAGTCTTTCTTGTTGCTTTTGTTTTTTTCTCACATAAATGATTTTGAAATGTAGAAAACAACCTACACTGAAACACAACTGTCTTTTTTCTGGATGCTCTTAAATGAAGTGCATTAACAGTAGTTAAGCTTGATTATGCATCCCGATTGTCGTTTAGCATAATTTGGACACCAGTGAAATAATTAGATTTTCTGCTTGCTCACCTTTCTTTTTTTCTGCTATTTAGCAGTAGGAAAACAGAACATTTATATAAAATGTATCCGTTAAAAGACTCAAGGATATGTGCACAACAAGAAACCTATCAGAAAGGAACAGTTATTTTCTTAATTTTTACTTTCTGTACTTGATATGAGATTTAGAAAAGTAAAGTCTGTTTCTGATGGTAAAAAAAATGATACAGACACAAACCTATACATCATTTAATCATTATAAAGTTATATGATGGGCATGATATAGGACCTTTGCCATTTGGCAAGGGTATGTGGTGTATGGGATTATATCTTGTGCATTGCATTGCATTTTGCAGAATTACAGACTTGCTTAACATGGCAAATAACAATTATAAGATAAAAACAAAACAGAAGGCATGCTAATATTGTCCCATTCCATCTCATCAACACTACTGCAATATTGCAGATGTTATATGATCGATGTGCCTGAGGCAGGTCCAGCATGTCTCAGTGTAGAGACAATATAAAGCATTAGAAAAAGAAAAAAAAAACCATTAAAAAAGTATATATATATATATATATATATATATATATATACATATAGATTCATAGATTATTACTAAGCTAACTGCCCTTGTGGGCCATTGTAAACCTAGCCAATTATCCCTTGCTAGACTCAAACCCTGCACCTTGTGTTTGTAAGGCAAACACCTTACCTATTAGGTCACCCTCAGAGCTTTTTTATATATAAAATGCTAGTGCTTTGCATTAGCAAATTAAAGAAATACACCTACAAAGTTATGTAAGTTATGTCAGAAATAACAGGAAGCAAAACAGCCCTTCTCATCCCAGTGTATACTTCTGCTGCTACAATGTATATTGGCATGGTCCCAAATGCCTGCCTTGCAGTGTGCAACAGCGCTCTGTGTTAAACTGCTCTCTTCTGGTTTCATATGAATTTTGCTCAGAGACTTCTTTTCCAGTATTTCCAATACAGCCTGCTGGAAATCTTACCCCACCCCCAAAAATGACCTTACCAATGTAATTTTGCTCCTTACTTCCCTACCTCGCTATCTTATGTTATGCCACTGTCAGAACCCATCTCACCAACAGTACAGGCATAGTTGCAATCATGTCTTAACAGGCAAGGATGCCAAGGTGAAGTGGTATGTTTTTAGGGGGTAGGAAGGTTGGCATTAGCCAATTCAATAAAAACATGTACATAGACAAATTATGTCCTCACAGTCACACCCAGAAGGCAGGCAGGTCCCCACCCCTAGTGACCATGCAATATCATGCATATCAAACATGAGTACACCTAAAGCATGTTCCTTCCTGTTCTACAAGTGCAACTGTATAAAGAAGTAGGAATAGAAGATTAGACAAAAAGGCTATATATTGTCACCTCTGGTCAGTCTACTGGAGAGCTGAACATAGGGTTTTGCTTTTTGTAACTTAGCAGAATTGAGTGGCATCTTATAGCTCTCATTGTTTTGACTTCAAAGATGCCCCATGAGAATGTAGTAGTCCCAGAATCTCCTCCAGTGTGCACAACTGCATCATTCACTGTACTAATGCTGTTCCACTAAAGGACAGCTGTTCTGGAATGTAGGATATTCCTTCCCATGAAAACAGTGCTGCCAGTGAATATTTGATACTTCCCTCCCAGCAAAGGAGGGCTTCCATGGGCTATCAGTCCTGACAACAGGATGTTATCTGCATGAAGTCCGTATGCTGTCCTTATATGTACATATTTTGTTTCTCTTGGTACTGTAATAGGGTTGCTACCTTTTCAAATGCCCACAGTGGGACATTTTTTGTACAAACGTGAGATTTTGACGGAAAAAACATCTACGGCCAAACAAAAACAAAAGCTTATTCTTGTAGTATTTGAGTTGATTATAGTATCTCATATAAAAGTTAAGTGTTTCAGATACAAAATAACTGTTTTATGCAGCTATTAAAGAAAACTTGGGAATTATTTTTTGCCCTAAAATCTCAGGACATTTGCTTGCTATTTTTTAGTTTTTTTTTTTTTCATAAGACACAACTGCCCAAAGAGGGACTGTCCCTTGCAAAGAGAGACAGGAGGTAACTTTATTATAACTTTGTTCTATTTCCCAAAAGCCATTACTAAGATTGATTTAATATCACCCCATCTAAAAAAAAAAATCCCTCAGTTTGTATTATTTTTGATTTGCTCGGTAAGCTGAGATGGACAAGCACTGTTATTTCAATGTCTGGTTTTACTCCTACCAAACATGAGAACAGTGGCAGTCTTTTTTCCATCTGGTGTATTTTAATCTTCTGACAGAATTCACAATAGGTCCTCAGAAGATTTTTCTTTTCATTTCTTTCTACAAAACAGTCTTCTTTTTTCAGGTTTTCAATTTGATATACAGGCAGAATACATGGCCAGCTATTCCTCTGGTCTTACGTTAGTCTCACTAAAAGCTTTTTAACAATGCGTTAGATACTTTTTGTTTGTTACACTTAGTCAGCAGGTGAAAAATGCCGCTGTGACATGCAAGGCGTGAACAAAAATATTCTGCCTGTGTTAAGACCATGTAGCTTTCTTCTGCTAGATGGCTCCTCATTCATCTTGGCCTACCCCTAACATTGTAGTCCAGATCTTGGTACTATGCCTGACTTTTTATATTTGTTTAGTTCATGAAACTAATATATCCTAGATGGGAAACTGTTGGCATTTAATCATCTTTGGATTTAAAATTGCAATGCTGGCTGAAGTGCGCAAGAGATTTATAAATGAAACATTCTTAAAAAAAAACAAATCAGAACACACTGGAATTTACTAAGCTTTTGTACAACACAGCAATGTTAACTTGCTTTGCTTTGCTTTCAGGGATAAATGTTTCTGAAGGAAAATTTTGTGCTCAGCACATTAATTAAAAAGAGATAAGAGTGCTCAATATGAAAAGAAAACACTGTTAATCAAATCCAGGTAAAAGACTGATTTTTCTAAAAAACAGTGATGAAATAATCCATCTATTATTTTTCTCTGAGATCTGTTGAACTTGGAATTTGCTATATTAGTTAGCAGGAGTTGGTAAAACTCCTAACTGGAAGTGTGCAGATGGCTGTGCTCCAAATTAAAAAGCAAGGTTTGCTGACAAATTGCCGGAAATTTTGTTTTCTTTTGGTACTCTATTACTGATCAGTAGTGATCATAGGTGGTCACATTTGATGAACTACAATTTGATAAGCTTTTCAATTCCCCATAAGGAAGGTACACACAATAGTGTGTGGCTAGGAAAATGTAATAGGAAATTCCAAGGAAGATCTTTGAAGAATTAGCGAAAAACGCAGTAGTGAACCAAAAATACAATCATCCAACATGTGTACCATAGGAAATTTAAGTCAATGCATACTCTTGCTCATTCTAACTCTGATGTCTCGGTTTCTGTCATACCTTTCAACCTCTTTACACAAGAAATCTGGACAAAGCCATAAATAATGCAAGGACAAAGGACCAAATATAGGGCGAAC
Source organism: Protopterus annectens (assembly GCF_019279795.1). Lineage (NCBI taxonomy): Eukaryota > Metazoa > Chordata > Ceratodontiformes > Protopteridae > Protopterus > Protopterus annectens. Next base: position 1,226,964,077 of record NC_056745.1, read on the forward strand.
TTTTAAACATTGCTCTTATAAACATAGAAAGTTGATAGAATAACAGGTTTTAAATTAGCATGATTTTAAGAAGGGTTAAAAAGTCTGAAACTCAAATGTCAGTCACTATTTCCTGATTTCAATTCTCAGTGATTTGCCAGAAAACCAAAAACTTTAGAAGGAACAGACAAAAAATATGAGGAAAACATTTGGACATTCTGTGTAAATGTGGACAGCTGAGAGGTATGATTTCCACTTATAGAACTTACTACACCATGTTCCATCTTACAGTCACACAGCATTCTGGGCAGCAAAGCTATAATTCTCATCATACAATATGAGGTACACAACTGATAACGACTAACAACGCATTATTTTACTGTAGGAAGAAAATGACACTCTACATTGTTCAATGAAATGTTAAAATACAAATGTATAATTATTGATGATAATTTGTGGTCTTCAAACATTACATACATAAGTAAATGTAGCTGATATCATGATATAGTATGTGGCAAACGTTTTGGCATTCAGTATGCTAATGATGCCAGTTTTAGTAATGATTACATTCTAATTTTTCTATGTTAGTACTGCCTGCACAGTTATTTTCCCAAAACTGAGAACAACTTTATCAGCAGGCAGCTTCTCCCTTATCAAAAGGAGACAAACTCCTCATAATATTCTTGCAGAAAATCTATCCCTTCCTAACTAGTAATGAAAAAAGTGCCCTCAAGAAGTATCATCGTGTTGGTTTGTTTTGCATCAGTCACATAATTTTCAAAGAGTATACATGGAGAAGGATTACTTCACTGCTTTCGTGGTAAAAATGTAAGTAAATTGAGCAGAAAGCATAAAAACTTGTCACACACTGTATTACACTCTTTGACAAAGAAATGTTAGAGACTTTTGAAAACAATACGACCACATAAAATATTTTGCTGCTATTAGCAAATAACAAAATGGTAATCTGCCCTTTATTCTACCAAATCGATACAATAGAATTCCTTGTATACGGATATCTTATTTCTGTCTTCAGACAACCAGAATTGTTTTATGTCAAGCTCATGCATTCTTGAATTCTGACACAATTTTTTTTTTATTTGGCAATGTCCTCAGAAAGAGCTTTATATGCATATTTAATCTAGCCTCCAAAAAGTAATTCAGCAGATTATCTCCAAGCTTTCCTCTATCTACCTTCAAATTGTTCTCCCTCAGTTCATGTAACACTCTTTCCTAGAATGATACAGCATACTTAGATTTGTTTCATTCATCTTGAGTTATTTCTGTCATAACTCCTTTTGCTAACCTTCTTTCCAGACATTTACACATTCTCATAATCTCAAATGTTCCAGCTGCATCTTCTTTCTTGTTAATCCTGCAGATATTTTTGGGGAGCCAGCATTCGGTCAGCATGTTTAGAAATGACCCTTAAGATGTAGAAAATGGTTTCTGTTTTATTATTTCTAAAAGTCTACCTAAATTGTTTGACAGTTGTAACCAAAGCCTAAGTGCTGATGAATGTAATGCAGTAATTTTAAATGCCACTATGTAAAACGGGTTCATTCTGTGTTTCTGACTTGTGTTAATGGTTTACAAGGCAGCCTAGCTTTTGTGATCTGTTCTCTGTCTAATGGTAGCAAAGCATTTGTATCTATTTACAACTCATTGCTTGAACACAGAGCACCGCTACTAGATACTGAGTTGTGAAGAAGTTACTCCCCACTGCACCCTTGTGGCAGAAGAATGTAGCGAACGATCCATCTGAGTTGGAGATTTTTGGAATAAGGCTCAGTATTGAGCATTTCCATTAGCCAGCTTGTTTGAAAATTGCTTAACTTGTTTTAATAAAGGGTTCTCACAGTTGCTACATAAGCCCTGCATTTCTGTGGGTTTGAGCCTGTTTTAACACAGCTCCACAGAGTTTGGTGACCAGCCACTGCTCTACTAACTTCATCTGAGCAATCCGAAGCATCTGTTTCTGCATAGCACACCTTCACACAGCACCATGCAGTGGAGGTAACCATTGGAGGTTATAGATGTAAAAGCTAAATTAGATTTATTTTCCCTTAGAAGCTCCCCGTGCTCCAACTGAGGAGTCCCTTAAATTGCACTTAGCTGCTTGGAGAGCACCTCAGCCGGGCTTTCTACAGCATTTGACACTTTAACTGAAATCTCCTAATCCCTAATAGTCCTGTACCTCTTGACATCCCCATTACTATACACCCAGCATTAAGTCCCCAATTAAACCACATGTTACAGGTGGTCAGTTCTCCTTCATTTCTCCTGCCAGCCTGATTGACATGGGTATCTGAGGCAGTGTGACCTGGAAAGGAGTGGTTACCTTGCCATCACCAAGAATAATGTCAAAATTAAAGGACAAGATCACTGGCTTTAATAATTATCTCAGTATCTTGAACCATTCCAACTTCCAAACATACCCAGCTTACAAATTCTAACTTAAAACGCATTAAGCTGGCTCAACTCATTGCTAGGAGTCTTAACAAAAAGATACCTGAGCTAAAAGACCTCCTACAACTTCAAACCATGCATGCATCTGTAGTAACAGAAACTTAATTTCAGTACAAGGAAATGACCCACTGTTTTTCTGGGTTTAGTGCAAGTCATTCATTTACAGATATGTGAAACTTTAAGGGACTGTCATTCTTTGTCAGAGACCTTCTTACATCAAGGCAGATTTCGTATGACTCTAGTTTTGATATTTTGGAATCCCAAGTCACCATAAATAAAATCATCTACCACTAACCTACTGTAGATTCCCCCAAATTTCTCCCACTGATCACAGTAGCTTAGATAATGCCACATACAACATCCATGTAAACCCAGATATGCTTTTTCTAGGTGGCTTCAGTCATTCTGCAATAAACTTGCTTACTTACTCTACAAATGTAAAGCATGATCAGTGTATCCTTGACTATGTAAATATAAACTACCTAGAAAGGTGGTAAACATGTATGCTAGGAGATACAATATCCTGAATACTGTCCTTACTAATATTGCCCTAGTTTGTACAGCACCATTGGTATCACACTCTACTGATAACTCATTTAGCAAATTGATGAATTCCAAATATAAGTTTTGAAGAACCACGCAAATCAATATATCAGCAATCAAGGATTTCTCAGCAGCTACTTAGTGGCCTAAATAATTTCCACTAAATCCTTGCACATGTTGTGTCTTTCAGCTTTTCCAGGTTAGGGGTCGCCACAGCGGAACTCCGGTCTGCTAATGATTGGCAGTAGATTTTTACGTGCCGAGTTGCCAGCCCTGATGCACAACCTTCAACGAAGGTATGCCCATTCACGCATGTCTCCACACAGAAGACGCTTTAGCTGAGAATCGAACAGGACAATGTCTTACTGTGAGGCGACAACGCTACCGCAGCACCACCACCGCAGTAAATCCTTGCACATACTAACTCCATAAATAGAGCCATGCCTAATTAGTTGCTCAGAGAAAGCAATACTTATCCATACTAAGTACATAAAAAATAAAACAAACATATGGTGAAATAGTCATTGAAACAGTCATAAATATAAACTCTGTAACAAAAGGAAAAAAAGTGATAAATTCTTACAGAAGGTCACATACTAGTAACCTTAAAAGGCAGTGACATGCTTGCAAGGAGCTTAAGTCAGCTGTCAAAAAATACAGTGATGACTATTAACTCAAAATGACCAATGATAATTACAGTTCCTTCTTTAACTATGTTTGTAAGTTACGAAACATCATTGCTCAGATGTGATGCACAATGACATTATCCAGTCTGATCCCAAAGGAATAGCTTATATCATAGCTGACAAATTTATATGAAGTTCACCTCACCCACCTTAACTACCTCCCTGATTCCAGAATCCCTAGCCCCTAATAAGAACACGATGGAACAAGTCCTAACTGCCTCTTCTAAAACAAAAACACCACATCCATTAGCCCTGGTAATGTTTAGAAAATGTAGTAATTAATACCTAGTATGGCTTATCAGAAATATTACCACTTCATTATGAGTCTTGTAATGGGCTATATCCCAGAGACTGGAGAACAGCCATTATGATTCTGCTGCATAAGGGAGGTCCATCCATAAACCACAGAAATTATAGATCTCTCAGTTTTACCAACTTTATTTGTAAAGCTATGGAGTATATAAATTTTGACCTGCTTTTAACCATCAGTCTTTATCTATTTGTCTCTTTTAAGGGCAGATCATGACTTCTTAGCTTTGCAATCTTCTTCAAAAGACTACCTCAAGCAGTAGATGGTGGTTATGCATTGCACACAGCATAAATGGACCTGATGAAGACATTCAGTACTATCCCCATGCAGATATTGTTGACATACTAGGAAACATAAATGTCAACTTATATACAGTGAGGTGGATTGCAAATTGGCTGTTAGACACAACAAACCTTGGAAAGCAAAAATTTAAAAAATGGGGTTCTTCAGTGCTCAGATTTGGGTCCTGTTTTATTTTGCATTTATTTCTCTAATCTAAAAGCTAGTACTCCGGGGCTCACGTTAATAAAATTTGCTACTAGGAAACATAAATGTCAACTTATATACAGTGAGGTGGATTGCAAATTGGCTGTTAGACACAACAAACCTTGGAAAGCAAAAATTTAAAAAATGGGGTTCTTCAGTGCTCAGATTTGGGTCCTGTTTTATTTTGCATTTATTTCTCTAATCTAAAAGCTAGTACTCCGGGGCTCACGTTAATAAAATTTGCTGATGAGTACAGAGCAGGGGGTTGTTATTTAAACACCCACCAATGTAAATGTACTGCAGAATAGGGCTTACCTATGCAAACAACTAATGCAAGAACAACAACCTCAAACTAAATGCAAAAAAATGCAGTAAAGTCTACTGTGGTTAAAAATAAATAAATAATAATTCCTTATCATACAACATAAATGACACACCCCTTAAGAACAACTCTGTCATTAGAGATTTATAGTCTATATTAGAACACCGAACATTTAAAATGTCAAGTGTTCTAATATCGGCCTGCTGAAAATATCGAAGAAACAGAAAACCAAATTTTTTCCTAGAGAAAGAATTTGGTTGTCTGTTTCTGTTACTTCGGTATTTTCAGCACTCTGGTGGGAAGTTAAAGGTCGGGTTCAGGTAAGTGTGCGATTGAGTGCGGGTTAGGTTAGTTAGGGTTAGGGTGCAGGTTAGGTATGTGTGCGATTGTGTGGACATGAGGGTTAGGGCGGGTTAGGTGAGTTAGGGTTAGGGTGCAGGTGAGGTGAGTGTGCGATAGTAACGGACCTTAGGGTTAGGGTTTGGGTTAAGGTAAGTGGATAGTTAGTGGTGTGTGTATAGTTTAGTGTAGGGTTAGGTGTAAGAGTTTAGGTGTATGTGTGTGGATTGCTGTTTGTTTGGTGTGCTTGTGTTGTGTGTATGTGTTTTGGAACAGCAATTTTTTTCCCTAGGAAAAAATTAGCTGTTCTGAATGTTCGATGTTTAGTATTTTCGATTGGTAGGGTTCGATATTAGAACATTTGACATTTTGAATGTTCTGTGTTCTAATATAGACCCGAGATTTAGGTACCTTCTGGTGACTCACTACCGCTTATCAATATGTCTGCACTGTAGTTAGAAAATCCTTCTATCTGACTTAACTAATAATCAAAGACATCTCATCCTAAACCAAAGAAGTCTTACTTCCACTGCGCTCACCTCCTTTCTGCTCCTTTGTTGAATACAGTGCCCCTTTTGTATGTACATACTGAAAAATAACATTCAATTGGAGAGAGAGGGTCTTGACCAAAATCTTCACTGATCTTAAGTCCCTTTGTTATATAAACAAACTGTCGGCCCTGTTTCTGGATTCTGTTTCATAGACTGGTCCATTGTGATCTACATTTGACCTCTGTGGGCATGAAAAACCCTACCCTTCTCACCCTATTATGTCTTTGTAGAACTTTTGTCTCTTAAACATACATACAATGAACCTTAATTTCTGTCGGCAAATTAATATGACATACTGGTGTGATACATACTTATTTCAGTATATTCCCAACTTTAAAATAATCTACCCATGTATATTACAAAAACAATACTCTGTTAACATATAGGAGTAACTCAGACAATTATTTCAGCACTTATGAATTTTTCTCCTGCTTATGCTGTGCGTATCTTCTTAGAGTAAGCAGTAAGTCACGATGTTGGGTGTTTTAGGTTAGGCTGAAAATGGTTCGATGACTTTCTGGTATATAATTATGAACTGGTGACTCTATGCAAATAAATTTCACATCATTAAATTATAGATTGCTTCACAAATTATTTCTTAGACAAAAAACACTTACATAAAACTCCTTGACTGAAAGACAGTTAAAAAATGTACTTTGCTTTTTTAGGTCTTGTAAATGTCTCTGCACTCCCCCATGTAGAATGACACTCCTTGTAACCCCATTGTGAAAACAACTAACACAGGTTGGCAATCCTGAGGAAGACACAGAAATTCCTCAAAAAGTGTATTTTTTTGCCAAATTACCATTTGGCCTCGTAGTCTCATCTGAATGGTCTTTGGCCAAGTTCAAGCTGATGTCAGCTACAGGATGATGCTGACATCACAGCCTGTAAACACTCTTCATGTTAGGTGCTTCTGCATTGTGACCATTCTTTCAATCATAAGACATTAACAGTAAAACAAAGTGTTTTATTTTTATCCCTAGTGCATTGCTATGAGCCATTGTTTATAAATGTCTCTGCTGCCAAAGCCAAAAGTAAAGGTATATTGTCTTAGTCAAAGAGTTTGGAAATTACTAATTCTTACGGGAAAATCTGTATAAATCCTAGGATGCATTGCAATTGGGATGAATACAATGGATTTTCTTTCTATAAAAGCACAAAGGTCAGACTAGAATCTCTGTATCTGCAATTATCAACACATAATCATCAGTTGGTCTGCATGTGAACCTTAAGCAGACAAATCACAGTACAAACACTTCTCACTGTGGCTCACAGTCATGAGTTCTCTGTAAACAATTGGTAATTTTGTATCGATTATTTAGCCATTTTCTTACTTACACTTTAATGAGCATATGAAGATGGTAGCAATAAATACTGTTTCTACAGAGGTCATTCTCTTTTCTTGTCCCACCCCCAATTTTAATGTAGGTTGCAGTTAACGACATTCCAGCATACCTTCTCCTTATGTGCAGACATTTTGTGCGTGAATTCTTATTCATACTTCACAAAGGTACAAACTGACTTGCAGTTTTACAGGAGTATATAATTGTTTAAGGCTAGCTAAGAGAGTATTTCTATCGCATAGAGCACTGTGGAAGCACAAAGGTTGCCCCATCAGGAAAAAAGTAAAATAGAATATGGAAAAAAAAGGGTACAGCTGATGCCTTCTTTCATTTCTTAGGTTATGCCATAGTCACTTATACCATATTTACAGATACTCCATCAGATTAAAAATATTTAATTGAGTAAGCTTACCCTTCCTCCTCAGAATTTTGTTCAGAATTCTGTTTGAGCAGCAGAAAAAGTGACAACATTTGAAAATGTAATACTTAAAAAAAAAAAAAAAAAAAACTGAAAATACAGTAGGCAAATGGTAATATGGCATTAGTCCAAACAACTAAAAGGCCTGATTCTTGTTCCTCTGGGAAGCCTTCCAGTCTCTCACTTAACTAACCTGGAATGTTTATGACACAAATAATCCCAGGGGAACTATCACTTTAAGAAAACAGAACCCAAGCTGAGATGCATAAAATATATCTGTTTTTCTCAGTTTAAGACACCCTCAGTAACTCCCCTACCTTCCTGAGGAGGATAAAAATGCAGCACAATTTCATCAGTCCAGATTTATGAGCTGTCCGCTGACACCAGACCTTATTCCTGCTCAATATCCCCTACCTAGGAAAATCAGTAGTGGAATTTAATGGACCCATCACTGCCATGTCAGGCCTTGATCCATGAAAAATAAGTCCTATGCACAAACTGAAATGCTTCTCTGGTCTATGTATATGAATAGAAAAGAACATTTTTGCTGCCTCTGCAGTTCAGATGACTGACGACAATTACAGGGGTATGACAATGAAGGAGTCATGCATGGGCATCCATCTACAGAAGACATACTCAGGACAGCTCATCACTGGAAGAAAGGCGAAGGAAAGCTTTGCTATAAGTCCAGTCAAGATGGCAAATAAATCATTAGAGCAGCAGAAATAAAAAAAACTGTAGTTAAATATAAGCACAGAAGTCTCAGAATCATGTCAGGGAAGCCAGGATCTGTGTTCTCTACTGCAGAGACTGCTGTGAGAGGCAAAATAAGCCTGTGGCCTGTCTTACCAGCACTACCTTGTAGGTGTTACTTACTTTATTTACCTATTTGAAATGTGTCAAAAATGTAATCCCGATGGTCTACAGACTCACTTTCATGGGATACCGTGGGAAGTTATTTATAAATCACATGCTGCTGTTTCTTGATTAAAGCTATAAAGTACTAATGTGCTTCATCCTGGAGGCTTGGGTTTGATTCTCTTAATCTCCCCTGCAACGTGTGGCCCTCTAAATAAGCTACAAGTCAGTTAAGTAAAATCAGAAAAGTGACCCCTATAAGCATATTCTTATGCATTTAAGAAATTACTACAGCTAAATCATCATGACTGCTTTTGGAATATTGTTCTGACCAAGCACTATGAATGCCCCCTTCACCCCCCTTCCCTGTCACTGCAGCTACATTTCTTACATTCAGAATACAGAAAAAACTAAATGAATTAATATTTGGAGGTCTGTCCTGTTCTGTAAAGCTTGCCAGACAGTGCAGTGATTAGAAATCTTCCATTGATGCAGGTTTAAAACTGGATGACAGCTGTCTCACCATAGTCACAAGCAAGAAATATCAATCAAACTGCTATTTTTGCCTGCTAGAGGTTGACCACCACCACCAAAGAGCAAGACAGTACTGTAAACGGAAGGGACAATTATGGTTAGCAGAGCACAAACAACTGTGCAACTAAATGCAAAAGGGAGGTTAAAAAAGTCTACCATGATGTGTGGAAGTCATTGGGAAGAGTAACTGAACAATTCAAGCACCTGTTTCTGGTCACATGGCTCCTCAAGTCTGAATCTCACCACAGCTTCCAAAGTACACCTAGCTCCTCAGCGATATCCTTCGGCATCCATCTATGGCTTGAATTCTGATGTACATAACAAAGCATATGCAGTAGTCAATTGATAAAGATGTAGCACTAAGTCTGGTGTAGGGTTTAGTTGGTCATAAAAGTATAAAAAAACAAATTTTTAAAACACTGAAATAACTGAAGGTGAAGGCAAACTGCAGAAGAGCTTTATCATGCAAACAAAATTAGGTAGGAACTTTAACTATCAAGTGATGGCTTTGTTGGACGATAATAAGGTTTCACTTGCACGATTTAAAAAAGGACACATAGACTGTGGAAGATCAGAATAAAGAAAAGGTTTCCTTCCCAAATTAACCAGGCCATGCCTTGTGTTACTGCAAGCAAATTCTATCCGTGAAGATTCTAAGCTGCTATTAGGAAGAGACAAGAGACTGGAGAGGTTGAGGAGTTGAAATATTTAACCTTTACCAGAAGTTTTGCTACTTTTAATACTAATTATATAGAAGATGAATAAATTGCAAGCAGTAACTTAATAATACTTGCACAGTTTTTACAGCCATTGATTAAAATGTCTTACATTAATGTGGTCAGTTATTCATTTTGTCAACAACAAAATGTCTGCCTCCACATGAATTACGTAACTTTTGCTGTGGCATAATCACAGTGATGAATAAAGTAATGAAACAGGGTACAATGACACCCACATGGTTGATAAGGCTCGTCAAATCTCTTTTAATCATGTTGCTGCTGACAAATAATCTGTCAGTCAATGGAATGTTAACCATATTAAACCATCTATAATGGTTTTACACCACCCTACCTCACTGGCAACTAAGAATGGCAGAAGTTTCTTCTGCAGTTCTCTTTAGTTTATTTTTGTGTCATTATGGGCTATGTGGTTAATGATTGAATAAAAAATGCATTTCTGGCTACAGAAAATCTTTAACTTTGCACATTTAAGTTCAGTAGCCCAAAAATAGAGAGAGACTTAGACAGCAGATAAAGATCATTCGAGCCATCTAGTTTGTCTGTTTCTCAGCCTGTTATTGTTATCAGTTTTTTTAACTTTAACTGCTTAACCCAATAATGAGCATGCATAATTCCTTCTCCTTGTCACATCACCATCTCTCCCTACAAGCACTATATGACAGGATGAGCATCCCTACTGCTATACTACAGTAGGAAATAGGCACCGTGGTGCTGCGGTAGCATTGTCGCCTCACAGTAAGACGCTGTCCAATTCCATTCTCAGCTAGAGCGTCTTCTATGTGGAGACATGCGTGAATGGGCATACCTTCATTGAAAGTTGTGCGTCAGGCTTGGCAAGCCGGTACGTAAAAATCAACTGTCAATCATTAGCAGACCGGAGTTCCGCTGTGGCGACCCCTAACCGGGAAAAGCCGAAAGACACAAACAAACAATGGCCTAGGAGATTCTTTGGGGGTGGTATTACATTTTAACCTTGAAACTAAGCCATCATTTGGTCTGAAGAGCATCCATGCCAGCTGTTGTACATGTGCATTCCTACATATGCTTACCCAAAGTTGCTGTGAAGTTCATACCAGACTGCATGTGCTTTGATCTCCAAGTGCAGCAGTACAGACTCCTGGTGTCCTCTACGGAGTGGTGCCACTCCAGGAATCTCCCTCTTCCAGATGAGAAATATAGTTACTGGTCACTCACTCTCATTCCATGATATGCAGTTTGATGACTGGGATGCTAGTTAAACCCCATTTGTCATTCATGTAGACAAGAGCAGACCCCCTGTACCAGCTGGCTGCTCTTTCCACAGCTGTTGTATGGTGTATCTTCTATAGGCTCATACAATTGCATGGATTGTTGCTTCAACATGGAACACAAACACCTGCAGGATTAATTACCCTAAGAAGATGCCAGACCACTTTACCTGGAGCCATTATTGCTGTCAAAATGAACCAGCGACTTGAGGAGTCATTGGAAAAAGTTTTATAACATATTTATTTAAGATTTACAGGCAACATAACCATTACTCACCAGTTAAGCTAGTTTAAAACTGAGATAGGATGTAGCATGTGACAGGATACCTGCATAGCTCAGACATGCTATGACACTGAAATAATTGCTATATGCTGTCACCAACCTAAGGGTGTTACTTCAACAGAAGGTGCATTTGCTCGAAAAATGCACAAAAACATTAAAGAATATCATTTGTTACTGCATTTACAGTAAGTTATAATCCAGGTTAAACATTCATACACATCTGCACCACTGACAAACAGTATTTTTTTTCATTTCAGTTATACCGCAGTACCAACAATGTATTGTGGGATTCAACTGCTCAGATATAGCAAATACCACAGCCTAGGGAATATGGGAGCTAGCAGCAAAATGGTACACACAGCAGGTTTAAGTTTCATCTTTTTTTATTTTTTTTTAAAGATTTTTTGGGAGACCCATCTGTGTGTGCATGTATATGTATATATGCACACCATAAAAGATGTGTGTGTGTGTGTGTGTGTGTGTGTGTGTGTGTGTGTGTGTGTGTGTGTGTGTGTGTGTGTGTGTGTGTGTGCGTGCGTGTGTGTGTGTGTGTGTATATATACATATATATATATATATATATATATATATATATATATGTGTGTGTGTGTGTGTGTGTGTGTGTGCGCGCACGCTCGCATCCTTTAATGGACTAGTGCCCTGTCCAGGATGAGTTTCTCTGCCTTGCATCCACAGAGTGCTGGGATAGACTCAGTTTCAACTGTAGCCCTAAACTGGATTAAACAGCTAATTGTACAATGGATGAATGGATGGACATACTATTACAGATGATTTAAAAGGCTGACTTAATATTGGCAATTCATTATAAAAGAAAACAATATTTTTGCACTCAGATTATTTTCACCTTTGCATGTCATAGGAAAAGGAGAAATAAAACCCATAAACTGAAAGAAATCTATCTAGGTGAAAAAATAGTATTAAAAGATTGTTGACATAGGATTATTTCAATCCCCTATCAAATGATACCAGAAAAGGTAGTGGCATACACTGACCATGTGTCTTTAACCTCCAGAAGAGATCTCTTATCCTCATTTTACTTCAGAGGACCTGTTTGCATTATGCGGATCTTCACACATTTGACTTGCCTTGAAAATCTATTTTAGTGAACTGGTACAGATATACAGAGTAGCACTCTGGTTTCCACAAAGTGACAAAGGACTAAGAAAAAAGCTTTTTTTTTACTAAGGTATACTACAAATGTCCACTTTTCCAGTGCAAACCAATGTATAGAAATTGTTTGTGATGCTTTGCTTGTTGCAACATTTGTTTCCTGTTAGCTGCAGCACAAAAAAAGTATTTAATGTGTAAAATTATTTTTGTCTTCACTAAGACTGGTTTGACTCTCTGACCATTTATGAAAGCAAATCAGTTATCAAGCAAAAAACAAACATTATCAGGCAAAAAACAATTGTAACTCAGCGGAGCGGGTTCAGAAGTACATAGCAAACACCAAGTATAATGCCTAGTGTATTCTGTTATTTCACTTGTAAAAATAGAACAGGGGAAGTCAGTAAGCCTGCAATTTAAGAGCTGGGATCTAAAAGAATTGTATCAGTAAAGCAAGGCTTGCCTGTTCATAATGTGTCACTGTCATACTGAAAATAATGCCACATCCCCTCAGTTATATTTTATTGTGTGCAGAGGATAGTGGCATAATTAAGAATGGAGTCTCAACCACAAAATACTACTTGAGTAGTATATTTTAGATCCCCTACAGAAACATCCACTGCCATGGACATTAACAAAGTGTCAATGCAACGTAATACAATTCAGTCAAATTCAATGCTTATGAATATCATACTGTATCCATGGCATACTATGAATGCCACTGAGAGTACAGTTTTATTGTGTAGTGTCTCATGTGTTGTGGAGGACTCTGGAGATCACAGACATCTGAAGGAATTTTTAGTAAGACGTACAGTGAGTAAAATGGTCTAGCATAATGGTTATTAACTTCAGAAGGCAATGGAATATAATAACACACTGCACACTCTGCATGCAGAAAGTGGGAACTGATGTACAGTGGTTATAATTATTTACAGAAAACAAGCCAATTTATATACGTTTCTGTGTGTGTGCTCTGTATCTATATAGTGCTATAGTGCTGAGGGGTCAGGTGGCCTAGCTACTAGCTACAATGGATATGTCAAGCATTAGAGAAAAGGCAGAATCACCATGGGAACAAATGAAAACCAGCTGCAAATGGAAAGTTTAAAGATATGGTAGTTCCCCATAATGTTATATTTCTATTTGCTTGCATTCTAAACCAAACCAAATGTGTGTTAGAAGTCTCCAAGAAGCTGCATTAAAAGGAAGGAACCAGCATGATGCCACCCTTCTACTGGAAAGTGCTGAAATTAAATGGTGTCTTGCATGAGTTCAAGAATTACTGTGTTTTTGGAAGAACAGAAAATAAATCCCTTTAATTAAGCATTGCTGAAATATACTTGATATTTTCAAGGGTTTATGGTTACTGATTGAAAATGATGTTTAGTGATTTAGCTTAACTCAGCTGAGACTCAGAAAATTCTGTCAGTGTTCCACAAAGCAGTTTTTTGCAGGGGTACAAGTTCCCTGCACCCCCATATAGGGATATCACACCTTATAGAGACAGACCCCCCCCCACTTTATATATATAAATTGCACAATATATACTAACTCCATAGTTGCACAGTAGTAGGTAAAAGAGCAACAATGATTATTGCTGAAAGTAATATTTAGCAATTTGGTTTCATTCAATTAGAGTTTAGAGAATTGACGAATGAACAGGTGGAAGGTTTCCATTTTCTATTTTAAAAACTGTGTGCATTGTGAAGTCTACATGAAAACAGTTGTTGAAAACAGAAGTATATTTTGTTTCCCCATTTTTCAAATCTACATTATTATTATTTTTGTCCTGTGTATAAATAAACCCAGTTTTGAACTACAAACTGTCTGGCCAATATTTTCTGCATTGGTAGAGAATGTATGCAGAAAAACAGTTTTCCGACATTTTCATCTGCTACAACCTGCCCAAAACTGCTGTGCTTGAATTTATTTTTTCACATTGGAAGATCAGTGTCAGTATGTAAAGAGACTTACAAATTGCTATGCTTAACTCTTTTCTTCCACTGCACCCAGACAGACAGTCAGCCTCTAAAGTGGAGAGAACTGTACCACACTGACTGAAATACTTTTGTATCTGAGGAACATTTAAACTTTGTGCCTATGCAGAGATTAATTTTTCATAGCAGGAAAAGGGTTATTCTGAACTGTAAAATGTCCTGTGCCTAATTGTGATTTGTTAAAAAAAAAAGCTTGTAGGAGTTTAAAGAGGGAGATTGACTGATGTTCTTGTTGAGATTATGTCACTACTGAGTCAGAGGAGTACAACGCATCAGCGTCATCTTCTTCTGTAACAGCTGATTTATGCAATTGCAAACCAGCAGACCACTTTGCTACAGTTTTGAAAATCCATGGGCCATTAATGAAGTTGACACTAGATTATGATATGCAGGCACATTTAGTCATCTTTGAAAGGAATACAGCTCCCAAGAAATAGTACAAAGCTGAATGGACTAGCTCCTATAGTTACATCTTACAAAAGGCTTGCTAAAGGTCTGCATGGAGGAAGACAACACAGATTGCCAGAAGTACTATATACGAAAGCTAAAACTTTTAGCAAGAGCCAGAGCTTCATGTGAGGCCATTCTCAAAGTTCTATACTTGGGCATTTCAAATGGACAGATCAGTAAGATTACAAATGGCTAACATGATACATAGATTAAAACTGTGGCTGAACCTCTTGTAAACAATATATCACTTTAGAAATTTTAGAAGTAGGCACATTTAAAACACTCCTTATTAGTTTAAGAATTTCAAAATTATCCTAAGTCTTCTGCACAACTAATTGTTTTAGTGGAATTGCTATTGTCTAAACTTGCAAACTCTAATTTAGATTTCATTTTCCTGGGCGTAATAACAAACATTAACATAAGAATATTGTTTTTGCCTGCAGACAAGTAAAACATGTTACCAACTAAAATGATATGCGATTTGTTCTAGAGAAGGGCACATAACCAAGTACTTCACAGGTAGGCACAACTGAACTGGGTCTATATCATACATTCAAAATTCCAAAATATCGAACACCATAAGTTCAAACTTGGAATTTCGAATATTGATAACATTGAATGCCCAGGGAAAAAAATTGCTGTTCTGAGAAACATACAACACAAGCACAGCAAACTAAATAATCCACACACATATAGTTAACAAAACCCAACCCTACACTACACCATACATACATTACTAACTATCCACTTAACTTAA
This sequence comes from Protopterus annectens, assembly GCF_019279795.1. Taxonomy (NCBI): domain Eukaryota; kingdom Metazoa; phylum Chordata; order Ceratodontiformes; family Protopteridae; genus Protopterus; species Protopterus annectens. Next base: position 1,226,979,520 of record NC_056745.1, read on the forward strand.
CCCGCACCCTAACCCAAAGGTCTGTAACTCTTACACCACAGTGGAGGAAATAGCGAAGCCACGGAATGGCCCACCGAAATCTTGCTCTAGGTAAGATTTTGATGTTCCGGGGCTTCGCTATTTTCATCCTTTGATGTTGTGGGTTCGATATTATAACTTTAGAAGTTTTACATCTTCGAAGTTATAACAGACCCACTGAACTATGCCTGTTTGTTTTAAATGTTCTGAAACAGAGTATGTAGCCAAGTACTGCACAGCTAGTACTGGAAATACTATGCCTATAAAGACCCCAGTGCTAGTAAAAAAAGTTGTTCCTAAAAGTATATCTCTAAAATATGAACCCATGGAATGTGGGAATGCTAAACGTTTATCTATTGCTGAATCTGCTTTCTGTCACTGTTATTACCACACCTGTATAACTATATTATATTATGGTAAAATGAAAGGACTGCAGAGATGCTGGATTAGCAAACGCAATTACATTATTTAAATTGCAATATGTGTGCAAGGATAAAGCAAAGTGATACAACAAGGAATACCATATAGCCCAGGAAGAAATACAGACTCTTTTATGTAAAATGCTATACACTATGGCTCTACGATGGATTATTTGACAAGTGGCCAATATTTTTCAAAGTTTAAAGAACTCTAAAAGTTGTGGAGAGAAATGTTTCAACCCAATATGCTTCTAGAAATGTATAGCCCAGTAAAGAAATATATATGAAACTATGAGACACAGGAAGAGTAGGTGAAAGGATTAGATAAATTTAATGCCGAGTCTTACCAGAAGACTGCAGCTGTAGAAGTAATAAAATAAGTCAGTATGGAGACTGAAAACAGAAGGCAACATTTGCCAAAAGACAATGGCAGTCATGGCTTAGTGGTAGATCATAATGTTACAACTGTGAAAGTAGTATTAGAAATTATTGTGGAAACTGACGAAAGATTTCTAAATGGGAATACATAAGAGAAGTGTGTGCAGAAACTTAGAAACAGGAGTCATGTACTGAAGAAAAATTGAAAGGGAGATCTGAACAGAGGACAAAACTTCTCCCTGATTTTGCAAAGTAGAGAACCAGTTGAAAACAAAAGCAAAACTCTAGGTATAACAAATGTAAAAAATACTGATGGCAAGAAAGGTATACTGCCACACAGCTGGTGAATTAAACGTATTTTCATGAACTGCCTTTTATAGTGGATGAACTAGATGAAGGGAAAAGCCTGCATGTATATTTGAAGAGGAAAAGGCCATGAGCTCCATTTTAAATCAGACTAATGCTATAAGCAATGCTAACTTGGCAGACTTATTCAAAAGCCGTGTAAACTATAAGAAGGCAGAAAACATAGTTAAAGAAAATGTGGAACCAAAGAAAAGAACAGCGCAGCTCTAGATGTACTTAGGATGAACAAAGAAATGGCCTATTATCTAGTCTACAGGGTATCAAGTGATAGATGACTGATTCTGAAACAGCTATTAGTTCTAGGATATCTCAGCATGACTGCAACACAGTTACCTCATAGCCATATTTTAGATGGAAATTTAGGGGTGGACAAGACAAAAGTTAGGAATTTAGCCAGAAATGTTTAGTCTGTTATTATACAGGACATAGAAAATGCTTGTGCAGCCTGCCCCAGGTGCCAGAAGACAGTACCCAATCCAGGATTTGAGAACCCTTTAATGCCATAACCCATTGTAAGTATTTAAATGTATGATAATATACACTATTGGTTCACTTGTAAAATCAGTTAAGGGTAATCAGTATATTCTAGTAATTACTGACTGTATAAAAAATCCCGAAGCAGTACCTCTAAAAATCATCAGACTCAAAATCGCAGAAAAAAATAGTACTTCTTTTTGATGACTGGCATTCCCTTAAAATGTTTGCTGACAGGATACCCCGTTCATGTACAAAGTAATTCATGAATTAAAGTGAAACAATTAATGACATCTGTGTACCACAAACAAAGTAGTTGAATATCTTAATATGACATTAAAATGCATGTTAAGAAATGCTATAAAAGTGGATAGATAAAGCCAATGCCAGCTGTCTTTGCTGTAAGAGAAGCAGCCAAGCCTCAATAGGATTCACATAATCTGGATTGCTGCATAGTAGACATCCACGAGGCTTGCTAGACACAACCAGACAAACAGAGGAGGAATAGACCATCTCCTTTAAAAGTGTGAGAGAACTTTTTCAGGCCTGTAAAACAGGTTAAGACTGCAATGTCTATAATTAAACAATATGTGGAGACAGTCCAGGATACATAAAAGGCAGCATATAACAGAAATGCTCAACTAAAAGAATTTAAACCAGGAGATAAAATAATTTTGTTAGTACCCAATAGTGAAAATACATTTCTTGCAAAAGTGGCAAGGAACGTTTGAAATTGTGGAAAATTAAGCAAAGTGAATCATAAGGTGAGATAACAATAAAAAGTGAACCCAACAGTTCTGCCACATAAATGGTGAAACATTGGTGAGAAATTGAAGTTTCTGCGGAATGTATTTGTGCAGGAGAAGTTCAGATGCTGCAGAGACATCATGAATGTCACAGACACAGAAAGTATAATTATGTGTACTCAGGAGTATGATCATTTTGTCAAGGATGTCTGATAGAACTAGTTTTATTAAGCACTGTGTAGAAACCCTTCCTGGAGAAAGGGTAGATTTGAAGTTATATAGGATAACTGTATGCTGAATCCCAATGCAAAACAGTTTGGGAAAAAGTTGACAAAATGCTTAAACCTGGGGCTGCAGAAGAATTGGAAAATTAACAGAACAGTTCCAGTATACTGGTTCCCAAGGCTAGTGTGGCTATATGGTTTTGTAATGACTTTAGAAAGTTGAATAGCATCTCCAAGTTTGATTCATATCCATGCTCCTAGTGGATACATTGACTGAAAAATTGGCAAGGCTAGATTTCTGCCTACTCTAGATTTAGTCATAGGCTATTGATTAATGCCACTATCTCCATAAAGAAAGATGTCACTCTTTACAACTGATAGACTCTCACTATAAAGAACTGCTGTTGAATCTTCATGGAGCACACACCTTCCAGAGACCTAGGGACAAGGATATAAAGTCTCAAAAGTATATTGCAGCCTACCTGGATGATGTTATGATATTCTGCAAAGACTGGGAAAGTCACATCTCAAACGTCAAAGCTATTGTGAATTCCTTGCTGCAAGCTGAGATGACACCAGACCTAGCTAAATTTTACAAATCGATATGGAGAAAAACAGTTATTTGGGAAATATCATAGGAAGAGGGCTTGTGAAATCCCAGGATGAGAATGTTGAAGCTGTCCATAATTGGTGTAGAACCACAGCAAAAAAGCAGGAAAAGCATTTGTAGGTTTTACTAGCTATTACCACAAGTTCATCTTGGACTTGTGGTAATAACTCACCAAACCACAAGTCCAAGGTGAACTTGTGATAATAGTTAGCAAAACTACAAGTTCATCTTGGATTTTGCTGGCATCACTTGCCCCCTTGACTGGCCTAACTGAAGGCAGAACTCCATTAGAAGCACAATTGTCAAATGGTGCTGAACAGGCCCTCTGAAAATATGAAAAGTGCTCTGAACCTATTTAGATAGCCCCGAGTTTCTAGTACATACTGACATCTCAAATATGGGCATTAGTGCAATGTTGCCCAAGATATTAGAGAGAACATCCTCTGTTTTATTAGTCAGAAGCTCAGTGACACTGACACTGACAAGAGGCAATAGTAAAGCAGTACAGCATGCCACACACACTGAGTTATTTCTAGGAAGCGAAATGGCTGAAAGATAGTGATTCTAAGCTTTCTCACTGGGCCTTAACCTCTCAGACATTGCAGTCAACCATTTTACAGGTTGCACTAACCTTAATGCAGATGAGTTGTCCAAGGCATTAAGGCCATTTTTGCAGGCTTGAACTGATGGTTCCATATTTGGGAGTGGGATCACATAGTACAGTGGTGGCTGTTGATCCTTTTGGGAAAGGGAAGCACACTGGTGAGGGCTCAGGTAACCTAATGTCTAAATGCAGGGTGTGTGTATGGCAGGAGAGAAGGGGATGAATCACTATGCTCACTGTGGCAGAAACAGCTACAAATAGAGAATTGTAAGGGTTTTTAGGTTCCTATAATGGCAGACTCCGGTCTGCCTGTATTCCAAACCAAGGGAAAAACTTATTTAGGTGTCTTCAGGATAACTCTGGCTGAAGGAAGGAACCAGTCGGAAGCCAGTCTTGTAATGGAAATTCTGACATTGAGAGTTATCTTGCTTGAGTCTGGGAATTACTAAGTTTTGGAGACAAAAGGAATCTCATCCATTTTTGTAGGCACTAATGGAACATATCTGAAGCTTTTAAAGCTGTGTGCAAAGTGAAGCCTGTATAGGAGCACTTGTTGAACAGAGAACTGATTTATGTCTTCCTTTTATGCAAGTCTGCATTACTTTTCACTGTTCATTGTAAAAAAAATCATGTTTGAAACTTCAGCTTGGCATTTGAAGGTTATTTTATGGTTGAACTTACAAAAAAATATATATGCATATGCAAGCATGTGTGTGTGTGTGTGTGTGTGTGTGTGTGTGTGTGTGTGTGTGTGTGTGTGTGTGTGTGTGTGTGTGTGTGTGTGTGTGTGTGTGTGCGCGCGTGTGAGTGTGTGGGTATGTATAGGTACCACTGAGGTGATCAAAAAGCTTGTTGACAGTGTTTTTTTCTGAAAAAAACTATCTCATCAAAGCTAAATTTCCTTGATTGCTTGAGTAATTAATCTGAATGTCATTGAGTTTGATGATAGTATTCTTTTGTGCAAGATCACTGTGTAAATGGATTGGGAATATGCTCCTTCCCCAAGGTTATGCGATCAGAGGTTGATATATATATATATATATATATATATATATATATATATGTATATGATAGTGGGGATGTGGGTGGTGCAGTCCCCATGGTGGGTGCAGGGTGGGGTTGTCCCCTACAAAAAATGCTGCTATAGGTTGTAGTGTATTAGCTGATATGTGTTATGTGGCATATCAGTTTTGGGTGTTTGTGTGACATGGGAATCTACTGGTATGTGGCATTTGGATGGAGTGTGGCGTTTGCCTTTATTTGAATGACTTTTGATTAAGTGTGATATATTTGCAGGCATGGACAACAGTAGGAAATGTGTTGTGGTTATGATATCTTTTGATCGCATTTCCTGTGATCATTTTTCAGTTTGATAATTCAATAACCATACTGAGAGGCTTTCCCGTCCCTTTGCAGAAACTTGTTTTACTATTATTTTTCTGTTTTCGATTAAACATTCTGATAATGTTGTTTGGCAGTATGGGTTTTCAATTTTTTTTGTAATATACTCATACACAAACATACATACACATATATCTATATCTATATGATATATATATATATATATATATATATATATATATATATATATATATATAAGGATTTAGGACTGTCCATTGAGCACACGTTTCACCGAAACATAAATGTCGAGCTCAAATTCACAAAAGTGCATTTTATTGAAAAATGCACTTTCGTCAGAAGGTAAGTAAACAAACAATTGTTTGCATGTGGGTTTAGTTGTACATCAACATGTGGTGTAAATTGTACAACTAAACAAACTGTTGCTTAGATTGCGGTACAGTGGGGATAAGGGAATATTCCCTTTTCCCCACTGTAGTGCGATCTCGGAGTGAGAATATTAAAATAGGGGGTGGGGGGCCACCGGGGGGGGGGGCTTGCCCCCCAGCATAAATGTGAGTAATCTTTAATTTTTTAGTGTTTTAGGGGTTTTTTATTTTGCAAAAGTGTGTTCAATGGTTTACATTTTGGTGAAACGTGTGTTCGATGGACAGTCCTAGATCCATATATATATATATATATATATATATATATATATATATATATATATCACACATACAGCTACATTTTAGGTTATCTGATATTTCTTCACTGTGGCCAGATTTTGCTTCAGTAATCATCAGTGGTATCACTCTGATGGTATAGAGGGTTAAATGCTCTGACTCCATCTCGACTGATCTTGGTTTGATTAACAGTTCTATTGATTGATAGAGTGGCATGGAGGATGGACATGCCTATCCAAGGGTAGTGGGTGGGTGCATGGGCATTGTTTATGATGCTCACTGGAGAAGGCTGGGGACATCATGCATGGGGAGATGTGGTTCAAAAATGGGAAATGGCAGTGGGCCTGCCTGAGGTGCTGTTGAAGAGGATTAACACATTGTATGTTTGCTTTGCACATCTGCCCCTCAAATGAAACCACATATCTACAAAATGGAGGGTGGGGGCAATGGGGTAGGCCATAAAAAGAAAAACACCCCTCAGCAGATGGTAGGATGGTTAGGCCCCCATGCCTGATACCATTAAAGATCTTTAATAGCCCCCAGCCTACAATCATGCAATGGAGGACCTCTGCTGTGGTAGGAAAGGCTGGCATATGGATGTGTGGCAATGGGGTAGGTAGTGTGCCAAAGAGTGATTCAAGGAGGGTAAAATAAATAAATAAATACATAAATAAAGTGGTGTGTGTGTGTCTTTCGGCTTTTCCCGGTTAGGGGTCGCCACAGCGGAACTCCGGTCCGCTAATAATTGGCAGTAGAGTTTTACATGCTGGCTTGCCGGGCCTAACGCACAACCTTCAACGGCGAACGCCCATTCACGCATGTCGTCACACAGTAGACGCTTTAACTGAGAATCGAACGGCCAACGTCTAACTGTGAGGCGACAACGCTACCGCAGCACCACCACCGCAGTATATAAATACATAAATAAAGTGGTAAACAAAGATAATCATCAGTAGTGAAGTTGACTAACACCATGGTTATGTACAACCATGAAAAAAGAGAGGAAAAAAAAAAACAGGTATTATGCTGAAGTCAGAGAACCAGAACTCTACTACAGCATTATTCAGTCAACTTCACTACTGATGATTATCTTTGTTTACCACTTTAAATACATAAATAAAGTGGTAAACAAAGATAATCATCAGTAGTGAAGTTGACTGAATAATGCTGTAGTAGAGTTCTGGTTCTCTGACTTCAGCATAATACCTGTTTTTTTTTTTCCTCTCTTTTTTCATGGTTGTACATAACCATGGTGTTAGTATATGTAAGTTATCAGGGTGTGGGGACAAAATCTCTCACATAAAAATAACATTTAAAATGTATGTACAGGGTAGGTGCATATATGTGATGGAGTGAGTTTGTGTTTTTTTATTTTTTTAAAGTTTAGGGAAAGTTGGTTACGTGAAGAATATGGACAAAAAGTTAAAATTATTGGTTAAATTTCTGATCATTGCAGCAAAAGCTTTTTGTTAAAAGGTGTTTAAGATGAAACTGGATGATGTATTCTGTCTCAGCCAGTTTCATTTGTGCACTTTTGTAATATGAACATATATACAATTGGTTATAGGGGCCTCTGTTGGAAACATGTTGCAGAAAGCACACCTACTCCAACATCTCAGAGAACCCGGATAAACATTTGCAGTGTTTATGTTTTCCAAGGCTATGGAATCTGCTTTTTGCCTCATTATGATGTGCATTATTTTATATATATATATATATATATATATATATATATATATATATATATATATATATATATATATAGAGTTAACCTGGGAAGGAACCAGAAAACATAGCTGTCTGTTATCACAGATAAACACAGAGCCTCACGCTGGTTAAAATGACAGTGCTATTGTGCAAAATTCATGTTGAATAGCTGTATAGAACGCAGTTTATTCATGACTTCTTACTCTGTCTTCCGCAGTGTAACACATTTAGAGTACATATCAATATAACATTTTATAGCAGTTGTATTATGAAACAGCTTTAAATGTGGAGTTTGTCTGCCAATGTCTCTTCCTTAATAATTACTTAACTGTCTTTTTCTTATTGTGTCTATTATCAATGAACTTCCCTGTGCATACTTTCATATTAGCAAAAACGAGTAGTCTTTGCAACAAGAGCCATCCACTTCTGTCTTAACTGACATTGCAAATCCTGGTTGTGTTTAAGTCTGCAAAAAAGTTTGTTGAACAATGTTCCTGCAAATGGAGATGCGTCTTTGCCTCCAAGGTACAGTCACCCTTGAAATGATTATATTAAAAGCATGGGTGTGAGGATGGTTTGTCCTTCACCCCCTACAGAAAAAGGGTTATACAAACTCCCTAAATTAATTTTAGAGTTTTTTTTTAGTATGTATTTGATGAGTTTGTTGTCACTAAACAGTTAGAAGTCCCTTCAGAACAGCCTTAGTAGAGATAACAGCAGGCAATTATATGCAGTGTAGCTTATGTAGTCTAAAATATTTAATAAAATATATACATGTTAAAAAATAGCTTATTAAATCTCATGTTATGGAGGTTTCTTTCAGGATATTCTTGACAAAATGATGAGAGACTTCTCTGAGTGACAAGTGTTGCAGATCGTGGGAGCAGAACTAATGCCTGTTTCATTTTTAGCAAACCTTTTAGTGTTGACTCATAATGTTAACTGTTCTATAGTGAATGGTGCCGAGGGTTGGCTTACCAAGTAATAAGTGGGATTTCAGACTAGCATATTGAAAGAAGAATCCAGTTATGAATGAAACTTAGAAAGATATGAAGGCTGAAGTGTAATAACCGGTCAATTCATTCATTCATTCATTGCTTAATTTACTTCAAGTTATCACATTTGTCCTTCTGCCTTGATATTATTCCTTACTTCCGCTGATTTAATCTTCGGCTTGCCTTCATTTTCATGCTGTGTACATGTCCTTTGAAAAATACTGCTAAATTTATCCCACATAGTTGAAAAGTGGAAAACTATAAATAAACTTATCAGTAGGACATGACGTAATGTTTGAATTCTTTGTGTGAAAGACAGCAAAAACTACAAATAGGATAAATAAAGATGAGCAGACATCTAGAATTGTTGAACATGTTTTTTATTCTGTCCATTTTTAACTAGGCAAACCCAGTAAACATGAGTGCTTTTTATCAGTGTGAGTCAAAAGTACTACATAATGCCACCCAATACACAAGTGAAGCTGGAGGGAATCAATCCAAGTTTCAGCCAGTATCCTCAGCCATCCCCAAGACATGCTGTAAAGGGGGTTCACTGCTGTGCCAGTGGTAGCTTTCATGATACCATTCAGATGAAGCAAGTGCCACTTTAATCTAGACTAGCAAACGGCCGGCTATTTTGCAGCAATAGATGCTTATGAGCCTGTGGCTACAATGTCATCACCCAGTGAGCCTCGGAGCATGTCCATTTATGACACGGCATCCTCTTCACCTTTCATTCCTTCCAACAGGGGGAACATCAGCTGTTTGCTAATTAAAAGCAGACCAAAATAGCCCCCAACAAAGGATGGCCTATTATTTTTTTACTACTGCTGAATTCTGGGTTAGGACACTTCACATCTACTACACACACATCTTGTATCCTTTCATTCCCTTTTACATGGGCAATGGACAATTGATGAGTGTTAGGTGGCAGATCCATGATAATGTCAACTGGACTTGGCTTTTCTACAATGTTTAACATCTTCTAGGAAGGCTATGTGCCATGAGTCAGTCTGTCTGCATGTACAAGCTATGGTGACAATGCTCATACTTGCATACTTCTGGCAACTCTGGGTTATGTTGCTTACTGTGTAAAGACTCATCTGAGTCCTGTCAAGGGGATGTTTAGACAGTGATGAAACCCACCAGGGAACAAGATGAGTCAATATGCACTCAAACACTCTCCCTCCAGTAACAAACATGTCACTATCCAGGGTGCTAACCAAATCCATGTCTATCAGGATAAACACCTCCCACCTTACCATTTACATCTTGTGCCAGAAGTAACTTTTAGAGTGTGTTACTTCCCAATCAGTTGGTTAGCACTGGAGAGAGTCCTTTCTCCACAAGACAGTAACAATAAGGCACGTATCCCTGTCTTCAATGTCCTAGATGTAACAACCTTAGTAAGGTACAGAAGTACAGACATCCATATATGGACTATACTTTCCAACCAAATCATTATGCTAATTGTAATACAAAAAATGTGATATATTTAGCCACATGCTCCCTTTGTACGGCCTTTTATGTAGGTTTGACGAAGAGGAGATTGAGGGATCGTATTTATGACCATCTATACGACATCCGTAGGCAGGATGAAACTAATGCACTAGCTAGGCATGTGAAAGCATGCCAAACACATTTTTTTACTTTTAGAGTATTGCAAATATTGACATTGAGCATGAGAGGGGGTGACATTGAGAACACCCTAGCTAAAGCGGAACTTCATTGGATTTTGAAGTTAACAGCGCATTTACCACCAGGGTTGAACAATAGTGTCTCCATAAAATCTGTGTTGGCAGAGAGAAAGTAGTTTTATATGTAGATAGTCATGTACATGATATTTAAGTAGCATTGTTTGTTGCCTGGATGTAGATCATGTCTACAATAACAGGTCTTTGTTATTACATTGATCTATAATTTAACTAATTTTAAGACTTACATATAGGAATTTATCTAAGGTTGCAGTAAGTCTATGAGGTTCAACCATGGGCAAAGCATTGATTAATTAATTGGATACGGGGACTTTGTTGCTTTTAGCCCTGGAGAAGTGTTTATAGGTTCCTTTTTCCTCTGTGACCATGTTTACATCCTTCAGTATATAGGATTTCTATTAATATATATTGTTCTAAAGTTTACACTTCAAGGACTCATATTGTAATATTTTGTTTTAACTTTAGTACACATTTAGAGAGATGTTATGTATATTGGATGGAACTTGATACTATATGATCCATTACGTCTTGGGTTGCATAGGGATGTGCACGCATATGGTTGTAAAACCAGACATCCATACTTGCAATGCTAGGTTAACTTGTTTGTTTTATGTACGTTCTTCTCATCTTCATGGTTCGTCTCTCTCCTGGTTATTCATACCAGGGACGTACATTATGAGGTTAGCCTTTGGGTCAATATCTGATATCTTGCTCGTACAATACAGACGTTAGGACCCTAAAGTTGGTCAGTTACGTTATAATTATCAGCTGACATGAACTAGGGTTCAGATATCATGATGCGGCTAGATGCGTATCTAGAAGCTTGACGTTTAGTTTGGCAAGTTAGCGGCACATAGTAGTGACGTTTTAGATAAACTTTGATTTACGTCGAATATTCTGTTAGTTTCATGTTTGATCATAGGGGATTTTATGGGAAATGTTGTTTATATGTGACCCATTGAATAGGTTTTAACACTAGCGACTGGATTTTAACTAAGAATTGTGGATTTGCTGTTTTTATGTCTTGAACAAACATTTCGCATGTTTTTGATTACATGTGAGTATTACGCTAGGGCAGATATTAAGGGATTTAATTGTATTTTATTTTTATTTATGCTTAAGAATGAGTACTTTTTCATCTATGCAGGGACGAGAGCCTTTGTTTTGATTTCTGTGTTGCAATGAAGGGATACTTCCTTTGATGGGATTACGTGTATTACTTTGCATTGCTAAGTTGATGTTCTCTATCAATTAATATGTAGATAGGCTGATGGGTTAATGAGCCTGCCAAAAAGCTGTGTATTTAAATGTGGGTTAATTTTTGTAACTGTATCTGATGAAGTGTAGCTAGTACTACGTGAAAGCGCTTATTCCTTTTTTGCAATAAAGAGTCTTTGATCTATATGGTGATCGTTAATTGGAATCTGTATGCAGTGAAGAATTTTTATCGTGGTGACTACTCTCACTCTTTTATCTACATTGTTTTTTTAATTTGGTGAGACGTGTCTTTGGCTGCGAGTTGTGTTCCTTCTTCACAATAATTCCTTTTTGTAAGACTTGAAGGTTTATAATTACAGTGATTTCACTTTTAATGATGATATTGCTGACATTTTTGAAAAAGGCCTATCCTTTGTTCCAAGTAAAAAAGGAGGGTTGGATGATGCATTAATAGATTTAAAACTTTGTACAAGAAAATTGAACTTTCAGTTTTGTTTTAAAGAAGGTGTTCCCAACACTAATAGTGCAGATTTATGTAAAAAAACAAGTTTATTTAATCCCCCCTTGTGCCCCATAGTACAGACCTTCGAAAAGATGTGCGAACACGATATTCGTATGATGTTTAAGGACAATGGTAGGGTACCACAGGTAGAGAATAACTTGAGTACACAAGAGATGGAATCATTACAAAATCTATGTGGAAACAAAACAGTAAGAATTATGAAACCAGATAAGGGGGGGGGGTTGACTATTATGTACAAAAACGTATATATCAACAAAATGTTTGGGATTCTTTATACTGACACCTATTTCCAGGTTAAAACATTTTATATAGGAAAGTGGATATATTGTTGGAATCACTTCTTTTGAACAGACAAATCACATTAGATGAATGGTCCTATATGGAAGTTAAATGGCCAAAAATCCCAACTATGTTTGCTATACCAAAATTACATAAAGATCTTAACAATCCCCCCCTTAGACCCATAGTTGATGCAAAAACATCAAAAACTTATTTCATCGCTAAATTTATAGATATACAATTAAAAAATATTCTTTGTAACTGTAACTGGATAGTAAAGGATTCCTGGGACCCATTGAAGAAAATTAATTAGTATCTACAACCACAATTTGATTTTTGTGACAACAGATATCAGGGATCTGTTTTCCGTTATCCCCCATGACACTGGTATCGAATGGTTTTACTTATATTTATGTCGATACACTGAATTAAGTCATGATAGGACACTTATTATCAGGAGCCTCATGGAACTTATTTTAGATACCAACATCATTGCTTTTGAAGAACAACTATTTAAACAATGTAAAGGAGTAGCTATGGGGGCTACCTGTGCACCTATTTTTTCCAACTCAGTTTTAGTATTTTGGGAAAAGGAATACATTTTTACTATCATTTTGCAAAGTCATGGAAATACTATGGGCGTTATCTGGATGATATAGTCATTCTATGGAGTGATAGTGAAGATACACTTAATGAATTTCTTGTATTTATCAAAGAAAGTACAGATTTTGTTTGATTTTTCACACACCATCTCTTATGATAAAATAGATTATTTAAATGTTACTATTAGCAAAAATAGAATGAATAATTGTTTTGAGACTACCATTTTCAGGAAACCTACTTATTCTAATACACTTTTGCATTTCACCAGTTTTCACCCCCTACACCAGAAAAAGTCACTAGTAAAAGGGCAGGGGTTGAGACTGGCAAGGATGGTGTCTGATTATCATGATTTCTTAGATCAAATTTACATCCTTGAGGGAATGTTGGTAAACAGGGGGTACCCCCTAGAGTTTGTGGACAACATACTACAGGAGGTTGTTACTAAGAGGGAACATGGATTATTTTTTCCGTTATTAGGAAAAGGTTTTGATAGTCCTTCTGCAGGGGAACACAGAACTGAGAATAAAATGTTTAATAAAGCTGCCATTTTCAAATATAATTTGCAGTTCACAAGTATTAGTAATATAATCCAACACAATTGGAATTTATTTAACACCAGCAAGGCATACTTGGATATAGTGGGAGTAGGGCCCAATAAAATTTATAAAAAGGACACCATCATTAAAAACATGTTAGAACCCAGAACAGACTTCCTGTGTTCTTTCTGTTTACAGTGTAAACAATTTTTGAAGGAACTGACATTCGTATCCCAAATTTTGGGAAATTCACTTATAAAAAGAAATATATCTGTAGTAGTAAGGCTGTTGTTTATATAGGGATGTGCACTCAGCGTCCCTGTTTCTACATTGGCAAGACGGTCAATGCCCTTAGGAGTAGAATGTACCAACATTTCTACGATATTAAAAAACAGGATATGAAAAATGTCTTGGCTGTCCATATTATAAACAATGCAGGACACAACTTTAGGTTTTCAGTCCTTGAACAAGTTATACTGGGAGATAGAGGTGGACCCCTTAATGATTATTTGGAAAATAGTGAACTTAGATGGCAGCTGAGAACTAATGCAACACAATACCCAGGTTTAAATACTAATATATCTATTAGCTCTGCTCTCATATTAAAAACAGAAGGCTATTTCTAAAAAACAAATAAAATAAACCTTATAATGTCGTAATTTTTTGAATTTATGTGAGGCTGGATGTTTATTAGTTTCATTACAACCAGTCATTTTAGTTTATTCCACTGTATTTATTGAATTTATTTCATGAGATTTTAATGAGTTTCATTAATTGACTGTGATGTCACTAACTGGTTATGTTGTAGTGGAGGGCGTATATGTATATAAAAAGGGTCAGTTTTGTTACGTTTGTTATTCTGAAGAAGTTTTTATTAAAAAACTAAAGCACTAAATACACTGATAGTGTGGATCCTGGTCTTTCTTTCCTGGTGTTTATAAGACTTGAAGTTCCCTACATTTGTAAATCTAAACCAGACATTTTTTTTTGAAAAAAAACATACTGAAAAAAATGCAGATCAATTTCTCCACTAAGTCTTCTTGCAAAGATACTGGAGAAAGTTGTTCATAAGCCAGTCTTCCTCAATCCAGTGTCTCTCCCTGCCTTTAGAGACGGAGGTTCCTTTTTGTCACACTCCATGGGCTCTGTAAAAGCTATAGAACAGACTTTAGGAATCAGCCCTAGCTATATCAGTTGGAGTATGTCTGTGTTTTTATGTGTGTGGGTGTGTGCATATATATATATATATATATATGTGTGTGTGTGTGTGTGTGTGTGTGTGTGTGTGTGTGTGTGTGTGTATATATATATATATATATATATATATATATATATATATATATATATATATGTGTGTGTGTGTGTGTGTGTGTGTGTGTGTGTGTGTGTGTGTATATATATATATCTATATATATATATATGTGTGTGTGTGTGTGTGTGTGTGTGTGTGTGTGTGCGTGTGCATGTGTGTGCGCGCGTGTGTGTGTGTGTGTGTGTATACTACATATATATATCCATATATCTATATATATATCTACATATATTTGTGTGTATAATATATATCTATCTATCTATCTATATATATATATATATATATATATATATATATATATATATATATATATCTATATATCTATATATATATATATATATATACATATATATATATATATATATATATATATATGGGCCCCTACGAAATCCCGACGCCCAAAATACCAAGACGAAAAGCCTGAAACCCCACATTACTGAAAGACCAGAAGCGTGGGATTTTGAGTTAGCGCTTCTGGTGTTGCGGTTCAGGTAAGTATGTGTGTGTAAGTGTGTTTGCGAGGGGCTTTAGTGTGTGTATGAGTGTGTTGTGACTGTGATGTGTATGTGTGTGTGTGTGTGTGTGTGTGTGTGTGTGTGTGTGTGTGTGTGTGTGTGTGTGTGTGTGTGTGTGTGTGTGTGAGGGACTGTAATGTGTGGGCGTGAGTTTGCCTTGTGTATATGTTTGTGCAATCTCGGAGTTAGAATAATAAAGTAGGGGGGTGTGGGGGGCACAGCTTATCTTTAGTGTAGAGTGGTTTGGTTATGGGAGAGGGTGTGTGTATGTTTGTGTGTGTGCTGTATATATGTATTAGTTTCGCGATTTTGAATTTTGCGCTGTCAACGTTTTGGTAATGTGGGGTTTCAGGCTTTTCATCTCAGTATTTTGGGTGTCGTGATTCTGTGCATTTGGGATTTCGTAGGGGACCTATATATATATATATATATATATATATATATATATATATATATATATATATATATATATACATATAGGTTCATAGGTAGGTACTAGGCTATTGGCCCTAGGGCATATATAAGCCTAGCCAAGAAAGGTAATCTGGCTTTCGCCACCCAAGAAAATTATTTTTCTGTGCCCCTATCGATCAGAGCCACAGAGGTGATCCCCAGGGTAAATTTCCTATTTCCCATCCAATCATCAAGATTTTTCTTGAAGAGTGCTAATGAGGAGCTTTGTTTGATATAGATAGGTAGTTTGTTCCAGAGTATGGGAAGTCCCTGGGACAGGAATCTATCCCTCCAGCATGTTCTGTTTATTGTGGTGACAAGGTTTAGGTCCCTAGAGCATGCAGCTCGGAGGGATTGGGATTACTTTAAGTGGAGCATGTCCAACAGCTCTGGGTTTGACATATCTTTGTATGTTAGGCAGAGATTGCCTCTGAGTAGGCGATATGCAACTGAGTAAAGCTGGAGTTTTTTGAGATGGTCTGTGTAGGGCATCTGTTTGAGGCCGCAGTAATCCTCTTTGTGAGGTATTTCTGCGACCTTTCCAGTTATTGTAGATGTCTTGTGAGGTACATACTAAAAGGGGCATTGTACTCTATAATGGGTCTAATGAGTGATGTGTAGAGGGGAACAATGACCTCTTTTTTCCTGGATGAGAAACCTTTTTTGATGAGGTGTGCCACATAGAAGGATTTCCTGACTATGGTGGCGATGTGATTATCAAAGGAGAGACTACTGTCCACCTGTGTCCCAAGTTCTCTTATCACACTTTCGGTGTTAAGTAGACTACCACCTATGCGGTAGCTCATGGGAACAGAGTTTTTACCAAACGGGATGAAAATGCACTTCTTGGCATTGAGCTTTAGGCCATGGCTTTGACACCAGGCATCTGTCTCAGTGAGGCCCTTTTGTAGGATGTCCACATCATTAGGAGTTTCAATTATGGCTCCTAGTTTGCAGTCATCTGCAAACTTCATTAGCCAAAGACCTTCTGTGTTAGCCTATACTTCAGAAAATTAGATACCAAACAGCAGAGGACCCAAGACTGAACCCTGTGGTACTCCACTTGTCACTGGTTTGAAGTTGGATTTGGAGTCTGCTACTTTCATAGTGTGGGTTCTGCCAGTGAGCCAGTTGGCAACCATCTTGTGGCATAGGGATTTATACCTAGTTTAGTGAGTTTATCTATAATTCTAGAGTGGGGGATGGTGTCAAACACCTTAGCAAGATCTAGATAGGCTATGTGAACCACCTTACCCTCGTCTACAGCTCTGGGGATTGCTTCAAAGAAGTCTATCCGGTTTAGGAGACATGATCTGCCTTTTACAAACCCAAAATGCGTGGTGTCCAGAGTTTGGAGATTACCAATGTCTTTGTTTATAAGTTCCATGTTGATACGTTCCATGGCCTTGAGGACCAGGCTCATTAGGCTAATGGGGCATTAGTTCCTGGAGTCCGTGGTGGCTTCCATTTTGTGGAGTGGGATAACGGCCACTGTGTGCCATTCAATGGGCACAAAGCCTGAGGTGAGGCTATGATTGAACATGGTGCTTAGGTGGGGTGAAAGTTCATTCTGTAGTTCGTGTAGAACGCAGCCTGGGATGTTGTTAGGTCCCATGTATGCTATGTTTTTGGTTTTGGAGAGTGTATTTTTTATCTGTGCAGCCATGGTTACAGGAACTTTGCATTCTTCTGGTATAGAGATGGGCCCTTTAGGGGGTGAGAGGGGTGTAAAGTTAGCACTGAACCTATCTGCCAGGATGTTGGCAATATCAGTTAGTTCTGTATATTTAGTGCCATTGTGCTGTAACTCAGAGCAGATCTGAGTGTTGCCATTGAGATTCTTGACATAGCTATAGAATGCTTTGTGGTTGTCTTTAGAATCAGTGGTGATTTTGTTTTCATAACTGGCTTTGGAGGATTTTATGAGGGATCTCAGCTTCTTACTGAGGTTGACCAGGGAGTTTCTCCAATCATGGGATTTTACTCTTTTTCACAACAGTTTCTTTCTTCTGTTGTAGAGTTTGTTTATGGCAGGCGACCGCCAGATTGGCTTCCTTTTTTTAGAGGATAGGTTCTGTTAGGGATAGCAGGATCCATGTACTTGCATAAGTGCTTATAAAGTGCATTTGTGTAGGATTCAGCAGTCATACCTCTATTGTTCGTCTGCATGGGTATCGTGAAGTTTGCCCCTTCTGTCTTAAGAAGCGAGAAGTTGGCTTTGGAGAAATTTTTTATGGTGGTTTCCCTGATGGGGGGGTGGAGGCAGGATGTGGATGTTTAGGGTGATTAGCTTGTGGTCAGATCTGACCAATGAGGAATTGACCTCTGGTGTGGAACACCAGTCACCCATGTTGGTAATGACCAGGTGTAGGATATTGCTGCCCCTGGTGGGGGTGTGGATAAGTTGATCCAAGGCATTGGAATTTATGAATTCCAGAAAATGTTGAGCGAAATAGTTGGTACATGAGTAGTTTTTCCAGTTAATGGTGGAGTAGTTGAAATCACCCATTACTAAGGTGTTGGGTTGTACCCTAATATTTTCCAGTGTATCAAGAAATGAGGAGTGGGAATCCTGGGGCATGGTGGGGGATCTGTAGCAAGTTACAGTTTGGATTGCGGTCTTGCCCAGAGTTAGTTGCACTTGGAAAACCTCAGATACATTATGCTGAGCAGCTAGCCTGGAGGTGTGGATATCCTTAATGAATATGGACATGCCTCCGCATTTAGTGTTTCAGTCCAGGTTAGGTGGCCGAAAGGTACGGTATGAATTATAACCTCTCTGGAGACTTGGACCAGATCTCTGTCACTGCACAGATGTCAATGTTCTCCATTTTAAGGAGTGCCTCGAGTGAATGCATTTTGAGGTTTACACTTCTAACATTGAGTAGCATTACCCTCAGATTTTGCTTGCTTATACCTGTTACGGTGGTGAATTTGTCATTTGAACCTTGCCTAAAAAGGCAATATAGGGGTGGCAAGAGCCTTAGCCAGTATCCAAAATCCCAAGGGCAACAGGTGCAGGCCATCTCTGGCAATGCATCATGGTCTGTTGATCATGTCATCCCAGGCAGACAGATACTGGTTCCCCTTAAAATGACACCAGAAGCTTAGCCATTTGTTGAAGTCAATCATTTTGTACATGTACTGTGGTATCATTCTGGGTGATGGCAGGATGCTACTCAGGGCTAGGGTCATACCTACCTGGGCTACAAGATCGGAGAGTTCCTTCAGTCATTCACACCAACATGGACAATGACAGAGTCATATTTGTACTTGTTGTGCTGTGACCTGAGTGCATGCGTTATGTGGTGGATCCTGGCACCTAACAGGCAACTGACAGTAACTTTCTCCTTGTTTATCCTGGTGAGTGGAACATCAGTGTGCCTAACTATAGAGTCACCTATGACTAGAGTGTTGGGTACTTTGTTATGCCTTATGGGCTGTGTTGGAGTGACACACTGAGTTTGTGGGCTATGTGTCATTTGGGTTGTGTTGTGGGATGGAGGTTGCTTGCATTTATGCTTTGGAGGTCTCTGTTGCTTGAGCAGATTTTTATTGAGAGCCTCTGCTAATGTACATGTGTGTTTTGTGTTGCTATGTGTGTGTTTTGGTGGTGTAGGTTTTGAGGGACTATGTGTTTCTCTTCTTGACTGTCTAATCCAGTCTTGGGTGAAGACAGCTTTGGTTCCAGTTTGGCTATATAAGTGCACCTCTCACAGGTTATAGTGTTGGGTGGTAGGAGGAGAGCGTTGTCTGTGTACATGAGGCATTTGCTGCATTTCCCCAAGATGCCCAGATTCATCAGGTAGACAGGAGAAAATACTAGGAG
Organism: Protopterus annectens; assembly: GCF_019279795.1. Lineage (NCBI taxonomy): Eukaryota > Metazoa > Chordata > Ceratodontiformes > Protopteridae > Protopterus > Protopterus annectens. The sequence continues at coordinate 1,226,999,065 of NC_056745.1, forward strand.
CTGACCCTTATACATGCCTGGATAGGTGCTTATTTATTAAGTACTAACTGTTTTCCTCTAGACAAGTGAGGAATGTTGAGTGTTGTAGTAATTTGTAGCTTATTTAGTACTTACAATGAGTTCTGAACAAGTGCTGACCTCAAAGAAACAGATTTGAGTGCTAAAACTAAAAAACTGGCTAGTTCTAAGGGAAAATTCGAAGAGCAGACTTTATGACGCCAGGAATAGTTTAACCCTAGGTAAGTGGCAATGCATAAAGTGTATATATATTTTTTTAATATAACAGCAGCGAATAAGCAAACTGATTTAAACCAATTAACCAATAAAAAGCTAAAAACTGAGCCCCGTTGCAGCAGTCTTCGATCAGACAAGTTCTAACTGCAGACTCCTGCCACTAGGGTGCAGGGGAACTTTCTCCAAAAAAAAGATGGTCTGGATTAGTGCTCAAGTTATACAAACAAAGCTAGATTCAGCAGGTCTGAATTTAGTCTATGCTACAGCAAACAAGGTATACCAATTTCAGAAAGAAAGTAAGCAGGCACAATAAGCCTTTAACCAGAAATTCCCAGCTCAGAAGGGACAAATCTACCCTCTCCTCCCACAAGAGTGCAGAGCACACCTTCTTAATGTAAAATAACTAGCCCAAAGCCCAAGTGCTTAAACCAGAACTAATACACTTTTAGAATAACAGACACTAAGCCTTCAATCAGCAGCTCCCAACTTAGAAGGATGTAAGCTACCAGTCCTGCCCACAACAGATCAGACCACAAACCTTCTTAATGTAAAACAATTGGTCTGAGCCCAAGTGCTTCAAACAAGGTGTTAGAATAACCGTTACAATTTAATCAGGCTACTAACAAGCAGTAATAAATGCAGCAGGATAAATGCAATAAAGTAGGAAGAAACACAAATACAGTAAAAGCAGATGAGTAAAGTGCAATGTTTTTATATAACAATAGAAAGCAAGCAAACTGATTTAAACAAATTACCCAATTAACCGGTAAAAAAGCACAAAACTGAGCCCTGTTCCAGCAGTTTTCAATAAGACAAGTTCTAACTGCACACTCCTGCCACTAGGGTGCAGGGGAACCTTTTCTAAAAAAGATGGCCTGGATTAGTGCTCAAGTTATACAAACAAAGGTAGATTCATCATGCCTAAATCTAGTCCATGCTACAGCAAACAAGGCATACCAATTTCAGAAAGAAACAGTTCAAATAAACAGGCACAATAATCCTTTAGCCAGAAATTCCCAGCTCAGAAGGGCAGAATCTAGCCTCTCCTCCCACAAGAGTGCACAACACAAACCTTCTTAATGTAAAATAACTGGCCTGAAACCCAAATGCTTAAACCAGAACTAATACACTCTTAGAATAACAGACACTGAGCCTTCAATCAGAAATTCCCAACTTAGAAGGATGTAAGCTACTTGTCCTGTCACAAAAGTGCAGACCACAAACCTTCTTAATGTAAAACAACTGGTCTGAAGCCCAAGTGCTTAAACCTAAAGGCTTAGAATAACAGTTAAAATTTAATCAGGCTACTACAAAGCAGTAATAAATGCAGCAGAATAAATACAATTGAGCACTTTTAAGAAGAGGCAAAAGCAAAATAAAGTGCGTTTTTTTCTAGTAAAGTGCAAGGAGAGAGGAAAGAGGAGCAGAAGAAAAATTCAAGGTTAAGAACCTAAGTAGGTTGGCCTTCTCAACTGTTCTCTCTGTATTAAGTAGAGTTAACACCAGACTGGGAGTGGTGTCCCAGATCAAATTTACAGTAGGGGGGGCAACTGCAAAGCCACCAACTATAACAACACTACAAGAATAGGGTGGAAGGGGAAAAAACAGTTTCAGGACAAATGAGAAACATAAAACGATGCCAGAAAATATATAAAATAATTCAATCAGGCAAAATAAATAATTCAGTCAGGCAAAATTAAGACAATGCAGAACTCTGAAAGGTTAAAATGCCAAGAAATATACTCATCAATCAGCGATATATTTCTAGATTGTTTCAGAATCACACTTCAGCCAGAACACCAGGAGATTCAAACAGTGTATATATGAGGCAGATATATATATATATATATATATATATATATATATATATATATATATATATATATATAAGTATAGATATAAATGCTACAAAAAGAGAAAACAAAAATATATATACAAAAAATATCTTTACTGTTGTACTTCTGGACTTTTACAAAGCTAGTGAGATTACTGATCACAAGCTGACTCTGAATGTCTCCAAAACTAAAGTCTTGTTTTGTGAAAGAAAGATTTAGCAAAAATATGTAACTTCACTCAGAGTTCTACATTTAAAGTTGTACCAGCTGAAACACCACCATAGGGTATCATTTTTGGTTTATGAGTGGACAACCAGCTCATTTTCCTTCATTATATGAAACCAAAACCAAACATTTAAAAGAAAATGGCTCGGAGGTAATATTATCAGAAATATATCACTGTGAATGTTTTCTCTGTTTCATCTCAGGCAGATGTTATATGTTCATCACCCCATTACAGGGTAGCATAAGAAGCCTGACTATGTTACACTTTAATAGCAAAACATGCAGCTGGCAGTCTTTCTTGGGTCCATCCATACTTGTCCAGGACAAAGAATGGCCTGACCTCCAACACAAACTTTGATGCCTTCAAATCTGTTTGGCCCACAGACTATTGCATTATGAAAGAAGCAGGTACATAGCAGAAATGCTGTAAGCAGGGGTCACTCAGTGGTAAATCATCAGCTTTTGCAGTCTCCACCCAAAAATTAACACTAAGTGGAACTGTCAGCAATGTGGTTCCCTTAATACAGAAGAGCTTCCCTACTTTTACTCTAAGCCATCCATATGCTATTGGTACTCATTGTGAGCCGTTTATCCTTGGTACATTTACCTGTTTGAAAAATGATATGACCACAGGGTTGCCTCATATTCCTTCTTGGAAATGTAACTTCATTTTTGTGGAGAGGTTTGTGTATCAGTTTGATTCCTGGAGCTATGTTGACCAGTACATTATGCTTAAGACAGGATTACTCTTGGAAAACTGGTCTGACTAGAGTGGCCAGATTGACAGCATTCCATGTTTCTGTTATCATGTTTCATTTAAAGAATTTGAGAATTTCACCCAGAACATGACACCCATTCAGGGCAATAAATAATTCAGCTGTGGCACAACTATAAAACTGGATAACATTTGACAGGAAATGTTGAAGATGTTGGGCATTGTTAGAGTTTCATGGTTAGCACACCTTTCAAAGTTGTGCTTAAGGCCAGGACTGTACTTCTGGATTAGCAAATGAAGTAGTGGTTCCCATTTTCAAAAAAGGGCAGAAAAGTGTGTTACACTACTAATCCTCCTGGGGAAAGCATGTGTCAGGGTGATGGAAAGAAGACTTCATCTGGGTGCTGGAAAGGAGACTTCATCCAACAGCTGAGCCTCTATTTCTGGGGAGTATGTGGATTCCATCTTTGCAGTGCAACAATGGATCAAGTCTTTGTATTGCATAGATATTGAGCATGTCATGGGAGTTTGCCAACACTGTCTGCATGTTTTGTGGACTTGGAGAAAGTGTATGACTGTTTACTCCCAAAAATCTTATAGGATGTTTCAGTAGCATAGCTAGGGTGGGGTAAGAGGGACATCTGTCCCAAATGCAAAGTGTTAGGGTGGGTGCAACCAGCTGGCAACTAATCTCAAACTCTCTTTAATGCAGTACTGGCTATTATAAGCCATTATTTAATTTCCAGTCAAGCCTGACTGCTGTTAATGCTCCATGTGGAGTCTAAAACCCAAGCGCTGTAGTGCTCCATGCAGGTAGAGAATAAACTGTAGCAACTGTTTGCTACATTTGTAGCAAGCAGTTTGCTACAGTTTAAAAAGAATTATTTTTTTTTAATTAAAACATAAGTGTCATAGCACTCTGTGTAGGCAGGATATAAACTGTAGGATACAGTTTACTACAGTTTAAAAAGAAGCATTTTTTTAAAATTATAGTAAGTTGAAGGAAGATTGGGGGTACGGCACAGAAAAGGGACCTGAATGGCTGGGGCAGGAGGGAGGGAGTCTGTCATGCATCTGGCCATCTGGTTGGTATGCTAGTAGAAGGGAAATCCATGTTTTTTTTTTTGGACATTAAAGGAAGGGGTGGGGGGCATAGAACTAAGTGTAATAAGCTTATATTTACAATCAGTTTATTACAGCGAAGTGTTTTTGTTTTTTTTTTTGTTTTTTGCAGGGTGAACTCTGGTTCATAGTACCATCCCAGGGCAGTGGTTGAACCAGCTATGCTTTTGGATGTATTATTACAGTATATTGTCTCAGGGCTATGTGCCATTTAGTCCCTGTGTTTGAGAAGTATGTGTTATGTCCACATTCTTGGCAGTAAAGTCAAATATATTCAAGGCGGATATAAGCTTCCACCAACAGAATGTCTTTTTTGCCCTTTTGTTTCTGATTTTTAATGACAGGATATGAAGGTACAGTCAACATTAGCAGATTATCCAATTTGTTAATGTAAGGGGTTTTTGCAGATAAAAATGTCCTACTCACCTCACAATACAGTGATCTCCAGCATGCAGTGCAATAATTTGCTGCTGAGTGTGAAATGACTAAGACAAAATCAGCACCAAAAAATCGAAGGTCATGCTTCTCTCCCAGAAAACACTAAATTGCCAACAGAAGTATATGCATAAATAGCTATCACTTTGCAACCAGCAGAAGACACTCAATCGAGACTGAAAAAGTAGTGCATGGCTTGAAGTACTCAAGTCAGTCATTAGAGTTTCACAGTTTAGTGGTTCACAAATACATGTTGAGGCGAGACCTGTTCTGTTAAGTTTTTAAGTGATTTAGAGTAGACTTCTCTTTTTTGTCAATATAAAAAGAAATAAAATGCAACTGAACCACAGGTCTTGGAATAGCACTGAAGAATTGCTGTTACAGTTTGTTGACTTCTTACACACTACCACTTCATTCTTGAAATTTTCTATGAATTACTCAAAGCATAGGATAGATTTTCTCGATGTAAAGATTTGTAAAATGACTGATAATGAGTTGAAAATCAGCATTTTTAGGAAAGAAACAAGGAAAAATGCATACCTCTATAAGAATAGCATGCACCCTCATCATGTCTCTAGAAATGTTTTGAAATCTGTTTCTTAGAAGCACGAGGCTAATGATGAGCAACAGCTAAAGATAGCATTTAATCGTCTTAAATGTGATTTTTTTTAGCTAGAGGATATAAAGAGAAGGACATTAGTTCTTGCATAAATTCAGTTTTATCAGAAAGAAAAGGTATAGGAGGACCTTATTTTTCTGAAAAAAGCCCCTCAGAATAATATTCAGAATCAGCATATTTCTGCAGATAAAGTAAAAAACAATGCATTAGAGATCCTCTTACTTTTTCTAGTGACATAGGAGTTGTTTGCAATATTATTAAGAAAGACTGGAATATTTTACTTGCAAGCAATGAATTAAAATATTTAATTCCTGAAGTACCACAGTATTCCTTTAAAAATAATGTCTTTGAAAAGACACCTTTGCTATAAGAAGTTAGATAAAAAACAGGGGAGTGTATCACAGAGAGTTGGGACAAATATGTGTCGACACTGTAATACATGTATTTTATATATATATATATATACAGGAGCTAACTTTACAAACCCTCATTATGATATTCTATAAGCTTCTGTTTTTATCCAGATTGTTCATCCAAAAACTTGATATATTATGGATTTGCACTTTATGTGGGCCATATTACATTGGTAAGACCAATCGCTCCCTTAGGGAATGTGTGCAGGAATATATATGTGATACAAGGAATAACAAGCAAGACAGCAGTGCCTGCATGTATTAGCACTTGGTCCCTCACATAATTTAAATTTTTTTGTTCTTGAGTTATTAGAAGAGAATGAACGGGGAGGGAATATAAAGGTTAGGACTGAAGCCTGTGAACAAAAGTGGATCTTATATTTTCATGCAGATAAAGAACCAGGTCTTAATGAAGCTGTTCTTTAACACCTTTTCTTTATACTTGCCCCTTTAAGCATTAGTATTCATTCATTTTTGCTAATTGAATTAACAGAACTGTTCTATGATTGGATGCTTTTTATTTTAAATTTGTGGTGTTGTATTATTGCATTTGTCTGATGAAGAGGACTTGTACCTTGAAAGCGCTTATTTGTTGTTTGTATTAAATTTTTTTTATATCAGCCTACCTGGGACCAAGATTTGTTTTATTTTTATTTTCTCTTATTTTTGTCTCCAGTTTTGCAGAACAGCCCTGATGTTGCCTCATATTTATGCCCTGTCCTTGAGCATGTCACTTAATAAGATGTTGCTTTGGAACAACTGAAAATTTGGGTTAGACTCCTCAGTGCTCCCCTGCACTGCAAGTCTAGTAACTACCTTTGAACCAGTGTCATTATGGTGCAAAGGGAGGAATTAAACAACAGTATCATCATTTCAGCCGTATTCTTTGGATGTGATCCTTGGTGATCTTAACGTTGACACTGTGTTCATTATTTAGAGATTAATAAATGAGACAGCATGCAGGTTATGGGTTTAATGTTAATATTTTAACAATGAATACATTTTTAATTTAGCTTTTTTTTTTACATGTAGACAGGTATGAAATGCATGGTTTGTCTAGCACTTAGTGCAGATGAATAAGGCCATGAGCTATTAGAGATGATTCCTGTAATACATGGTTTGATTCCCTTGATCTTCATTTGTCTTCTATGTGACTCTGACAAGTGCCATCGACAGTATTTGTGAGCTTCTCCTGAAAAGGGATGTTTGTGTCTAGTAGGTTATCCCAGGCTATTAGCAAATGTACATTTGTCTTTTGAATTCCTGCACGCTTCTCACATATGCTAATTAATACTTCATTATATCCTATTTGAGTATGAATCCCAGAATATCTCTTGTAGCTTAATGGGTTGCCAGATGCATTGTTTCAAGGGAAGATAAGTTTGCTGACTTAGTGCTAAGTCTGTTTTCAATGTGAAAATGCTTTTTTGTTTGTTTTGTTCTGTTTTGAAAATGACTGTCAGTGTTTTTTATGTAAAATCTGAAATAAATGTTTTAAATTAAATCCAAATCTCTGTGATAATTGTAAAAGTAAAGAGGAAAATAGAATGTACACTGACAGGTTTGAAAAGTTTTTATTTGTAATTGGGGGAGAGAGACAAGTAATGAAATATTAGTATGGCTGGAGGGAGCCTGATTCATTACCCTGCATAGGCCCCCATTTTCCAAGATCTGGTTATGTTAAATGCAGAGGTGTATGCTGCAGCAAGAGAGCATTATTACCCATTCCAGTAGGTCAAACTTGTACTGAGTGATGTTAGAGGGGATAGTTATTCTTTATATCAGAGAAGAGATACAGATGTCAAATTAGATGGAAGGCTCCCCACACAAAATATGTTATATGCAGTAATATTTTTGTGTGAGTTGTGGGTTGTTGAACAAAAGCTGTTGCGTATTTATATTGTTTAGCTTTATTCTCTACACTAAAAATAAATTAATTTACTAATAGGCCTGGATTGTGTAATATACACTGAACATGTTATATTTTAGTAAGGTTTACTATCATTATTTCGAATGGCAAAACATGTGCCGTTTGAAATAATGAAAAGTGACAAGAAAATCAAACATTTGGAGTGTACACAATGTCACACCAAATGATCGACAAATTTGTGTTGATATCGTCGCCGAAAATGTGATGTGATAGCCGTATAGGAGCTGGTGTAAATCAAACTCCTATACGACATATGTTTTTGCAGGGGGGCAATTCCCCTGAACCCCCTGCTACTAATATATTTCAACTATGAGATCGCACTACAGTGGGGATATGGATGAATTTCCAATCCCCACTGTACTTCAATCTCTACATATAGTCGAACACACTTATGCAAATGCACTACTACATTCATATAAGTGTGTTCAGCGATCTAATACACTTTTCATTTTGCGAATGACATTCTGATTTTTGGCAGCATAACTGCTGACAGAATGTCGTTCGTACAAATGATAGTAAATCTTTTAGTAATATGTTTTTGCAGTACTCAAAACAAAGGGACCAGATGGGTTTGAAACAATGTTCCAAAACTTTAAAACACTGCAAGTGTTTTAACCAAATAAAAATTAAGAGAGCATTAAATAAACTATACACAAAGAAATCCATCCATCCATCTTAGTTTTCCAATATTTTTATTTTCTTTGTGTATAGTTTAACGCTCTCTTTATCTCCATTTGGTTAAAATGTCTGCAGTGTTTTTATGTTTTTCAGTACCTTCTTTACAGCCTCAGACAAATGCATTGTGGCCATTATTATCACAATCAGACATCTGTTGAGCACATAGTCAATAAAGTGGCCATAATTGTTGAGTACAGATGTTGGTGGATTATGACAGCAGTTTGAATGGTCTTTTATTGTTGAAATGTTCTGACATGGGTACTTTTTGTCATTATTGGTTCATACATTTTGTTTCTCTTGTTTCACTTCTGAAAAAGATGTTTTAAATTACAAATTTAAAGAGCACTCTAACAAATATTCCTGTATTAAACAAGAAATATAATTCAATACATTCAGGGAGGTGAATCAATGAAGACATGCATTCATTTAGGCATGGTCCTAAAAATGTGTGCAGGGGACCCATGTTTTGAAAACAGCCCGGGCTGCAAGGTAAGCCTAAGCTATCAGTGACCCTATGCATTTTCAGTAAATGTGAGTTTCAAATGCATTTTCAACTGGGGTAGGTTTGGCATAAAGGTTAAGGTCTTCACCTCACAAACATAGGTACAGAGTTTGGTTCTGACCTCATATCATTGAGTTAAGCTTGTAATAATCTTTCTACTGGTTACCTACTATTTACCTAATGTAAGTTCCAGTGCATTTTTAATGAATGTGAGTTTCAAGGGAATAGAGGTTTATTGTTGCTCATGCTAAGTCTGTTTTATTTACTGCTACAAACTCCAATTGTACAGCACACTGTTGGGGTCATATGAGCATCCCCTACCTCTCCTAGAAGTCAGCTAGAGGGAGAAAGGCCACTGCTACTCAAGAACTAGTGCAACATGCAGGTGTAATTCGAGAACAGTGTTTGTGTGAGGAAGAGGCTCCAGCAGTACAACTATATGTAGAAGTAAAACCAAACAAATGTTACTGCCATTCTTTAGGCTCCAGTACAAGATATGTCTCTTTACTCTGCCCCCTCTTAACATTCTGAGTAAAAGGTGTAGCTTCCATTGCCAGGGTCTTTGTTGCCCCAATCCGTCATGCCTAGCACTTGATTGGGATTGTAGTCATCCTTTTCCTTGAGGCTGGGAAGTTAATATTAGTGAGTGTATTATCTTTAAAGGTGAGCATATGAAACCATTTTAATAATTTACTTTATCTTTTAAGAATTATCTTGCACTGAAACCTAATGTGTGAATAATGTAAAAACAAAATGTTAACTAAATTTTCTGCTACAGGAAGCAGTAAAAATGAGCTTATACAGCTGAGATTCTGATTTGTACTATATTATGTGAATAAGATTTTAATCCTCTTAATGGGATATGACCTCTGTAAATATTAATCTCTCAAACACCCTGTGAAATGCACCATCTCACCCTGAACTAATTATTTAACCTTCCTGTGAGTAACCTCTCTTTCGCTCTCTCATGTCTACATTTATTCTTTGCCCCATTTTCATGAGTTCTTTCTACATGATCTGATAGCTTTACTCTCTTTCCATGCCTCTTCGGTAGATAAAGAAATTGTTTGTGCAGCCTGAAAAAATACTCTAGAACATCAAACTTCTTGTTTGACACTGTGGCAAGCAAGAGAGGCTGCATGTGTAACAAAAAGTGAAATGTTAGAATGTTTACAGAAATATTATAATTAGATTATCACCTGTAATGGGCAGGCAAAACATAAGGTTGTGTGTATAACAGAATACAAAAGGTTAGCATTTTACAGAAATAAGTTTTAACTGTTTGACTAGATGATGACCTCCAGTAAGTTGCTCTACTGACCATTTCAGAGCTCTCTTTCTTGAAAACCTGCCTCTTGTTTGCATGCTAATTATCATTCAGTGACTGATAGTCAGTTGCTTGAATCACACTAGCTTGTGTCCCGTTTGAGTGTAACAGCTTGAGCTGGCAGTTGCCTATAACACACCTGTTCACTTGTTTGTTAGTGCTCATTGAATGGTCTGATCTGCCTCTTGGGGAACAGTGAAACTACCTGCCAGTGATCTCAAAGTGTCAAAGTGAGAAAAATAAAGTAAGGGGGCATGGGGGAGGGTGGACACTTTCCTCTGTGTTTCATTTACTTGTACTGTGACAAGCTCAACTCTGTCTGCTGTATGTGTGCATTTGAGATTTTTTTGTTTATGAGCTCTTGCTACGGTGGTGGTGCTGCGGTAGCGTTGTCGCCTCACAGTTAGACGTTGCTCGTTTGATTCTCAGTTAGAGCTTCTTCTGTGTGGCGACATGCGTGAATGGACGTTCCTTCGTTGAAGGTTGTGCGTTAGGCCTGGCAAGCCAGTACGTAAAAATCTACTGCCAATCATTAGCGGACCAGAGTTCTACTGTGGAGACCCCTAACCGGGTAAAGCCGAAAGAAACAAACAAACATGAGCTCTTGCTACTGAGCCATTGTTTTAAGAATACAAATGTACTGACAAGATGTAGTAGGTCCTAATTTAATATTTAACAATTATGCAAATTTTGGAAGTGTAATAATTTAGGTATCTGTAAATAACATCATGAAATTCATTAGTAGATCTGGAGATCCGTGTACAATTGTTCACATTAAATTTTGAAGTGGACTCGATTATTGGCACTTACATGTGCTGTTTGTCAGTTTAACACACAAGATTAAGGCTACAAGCTCACTGTAGTCTTGGGTTTGATTCCTTCGATCTCCATTTGCCTGCTGTGTAACTGAGCAAGTTACTTAAGCAGACATACTCCTCGGTCATCTCTGAAAAGAGGCATATGTGTCTAGTGAGGTATACCAATTAAAAAGTAAATAAAGTATTTATGTAAATCACCTGCAGACCCTAATGAAAAAAGAAAAGTATAAGCATTGCAGCTACCTTCTGCCTCTGGCTCTCCCTTTACTTACCTTTCATTTACCTGTTCCAAGCAATTTTAAATCTCTCTGTAGATCTGTACTCCACCCCTTTCTGCATGGCCTACCATTTTTTCCGTGAAGCAGTACTTTATGATGTCGTTCTTATATCTCCCTGCCTCTTACTGCTGTTCATGCACCACACCTCAATTCTGCATCATCCATCACACATGATTTCCCAACAATTTGAGCCATATATCTTGCTCCATGCCTCTCACTTCCTTTACCACCAGGTAACTTTAAGTTATAAACGGTAATCATTTGAAATGTCAGGACCCGCAAAAGTGAGTCCCAAAAAGTGAAGATTGAATGGCTGATAGAGTGGACTTACACATACTAAGTCTGAGATGCCATTTCACAGAATATTCGCTTTTCTCTGAGGTATGGCAGTCTTGGAGTTGGTATATATTATATATATATATATATATATATATATGTTCGGGGAGGGGGCTTGTCGGGGGGGGTTGTTGGGGGGTGGGGGCTTGTCCCTCTGCAAAAAGAAGTTTGAAAAAGAAGAGTGATGTTTAAGATCCATTCTTTTCCTGTGTTTTCAGTCTTTCTTTTTTGGCCATCATTTAAAAAGGAGTCATTGTGAACTATCTAAGTTTTATGTTAGCATTCCTACATTTATCTTGTCTGTAGCAGAAGTGCATCCATGATTACATTAAAATGCAAAGTATTCACATATCTGGGTAAATAAAAACAGTCAATAGGTTCTGAACCTAGGAATTGCCAGTTACATAGAACTGATGGCCATTTGCTGAAACTGCACTCTAATTTCTAAATGGAAAGCTTACATTAACCTCAAAATGCTGCCAAACACTGTGTTAGGTAGTGCATTAGAAAGATACTCAAAGATAAACATCAAGGACTGTAAAATACTTTTACCAATAAAAGTCAACAGTTATACACTGCTTTGATCTGTACAACATAGGAGTAGAGAATAGATACTTTTTCTAGGCAGCGGGGCCCACAAATTTGCTTCCTATCAAAAATAAAGCCTGAACTTTGAAATGTGAACCAAGAAACTGCCAAATTCAAAAACAGTGCACTGGTGCTGAATAAGAAAAGCTTTTCATGTTGCTGTTTAACTAGGAACACCACCTCACTTACTCCTTCCAGCTCACCCAGGATATTTCAAATAACTGACTGACAAATGTGAAAGAAGTTTTAGGGCAAACAATAATTTGGCCAACTGACATACAATGCTTGAACATGGTACACTTCAGGATTTCCAAAATAATAAGTAAACATGAACTTTACCTGATATACTGCTTTTTTTTCAGATGTCTTCAGGAGTGATGTTTTCAGAGTAACTCATCCAAAGCTAGGCCGACTACTAAGAAAAGACTAGCACAAAACCTTTATTGATAATACTATAAAAATACTATTGGGGCATCCAGTACCATCTGTGTAGAGTACAGATTTTGAACTTTCTTTTGAACAGTACTTGCAGAGATACCGTTTTATGACTAGTAGTAAGTTTTATAACTATCATTAACCAATTGACTGATAACAATAAAAAAAACTCAGAGCTGGATCTACCTAAATATCTAGCTGTCTAAATTAATCCACAGTTTCAATCACTGTCTACTGTATTGAATATTCCCTTTTCAATCTATGTCTCCCAAATTTCATAGGCTTAATTTTTTATGTATTTATCAGCATATTATTTTCCTCTGCTCAAATGGTCAATTTAGTCAAGTTCTTTGGTAGACATGCCATATCTGTAATGAATGTAAAATAGATCTGAAAGATACAACCCAAACAAGTATGGGCATAGGGCAGAACCTTGTGGGACACCCTGACTGTAACACAGAATTTCTCCTGTATGATACTTGCCATGTCATATGTGTAAGATATGCAGCTATCCGTCTTATCAAGATTACATTAATACTTAATTTATTGTTATAATTTATTGATCAGTGTTTTGCATATGACCCTATGAAAGACTGAATTATCCAGCCATTCATACATTCACAACCACTTTTTTGCCATTTTTTTTTCACATGGAGTCAGGGTGTCACCTCACCTCAACACTGACAGTCATCTAGAGCCAACATTTACACCACCGGGTGGCTAGCCCTGCCACAGTAGTTCATCCACACTACACATTCACATGCACAGCCACACCTATAGAAAATTGTGTTGCATATAGTTATTAATTTGTTTTCTAGATATGCATTCTGATATATAGTTTCACATTCCAGTATTTCCAGTTATGACAATTTATCCAAAATAAACTTCTCCAGTGTTTTCCATATCAAGAAAATAAGCATATGGATCTGTATGACTCTAAGTTTGGCCTATTCTCCTTAGCCATAATGACTGGTTTAACCAGTGCATGTTTATAACCTTGAGGAATCTCCCCATACTGGTGACCTAGTGAATAACAGATATAATGGTACTGTAAGTTCACAATGAAGTGCTATCATGCCATTACTAATTCTGTCTCCTACATGTACTTTGCTTGGGTCTTGTTTGCTATGTACTTTTTCAGTATAATCTAATTTAATATTAGTATGTGATGTTTCCTGGATGTTATTATCTCCCCCCATTGTTGAACCAAACAGTTTTGCTAAAAGATTTTCTAAAATCCATTAACATCTCTTATGCTTGAGAATATTTTTTGGAGTCTATTCACAGTTTATTGATTTGTATGTTATTACACTTATCACATCTTATATATCTATGAAATAGTTTCATATTATAATCAATATATTTAGATACATTTTCTTCGGTATTTTTTATCTTTTCATACACTATGTTTAATTTTTCTTTTGAGTTTATTTCATTTTTCAAAGTTATAGTTCAGTCTCGTTTCCACTTCTTACATTTTTTATCTCTCATCTTAGTTAGGTATGAACACTGTGAGGGCATGTAAACCCTGTACAGAAAGTAACACATTTAAGCAAAATGCAGCATTTTATTAGTACACTAATAAGTTATTTTATTCTTTGGCTGGTAGATTACACCTAAATCCAAAGAAACACTTCTATTCATGCACATTTGGGGTCCAAGAATAATGTCAAGCTATTAATTCATATTCTCTGGCTCCATAAAGCAATAACTAGACATTTATCTGTTTGTATTTTTTAGTTTGTTCTGGGAGCTTAGCCTTGTAGCTTCATTTGTAGTTGTGTGAAGGTTGTGTATTACTGAAAGATTTTGACAATGTTCATACATTATACTACACATCTATTTCCAGAAGTAGAATTACATGTAAAAGATAACTTTTTTTATTTTTAAACCAGTGTATGATCTGCTGCCAGATTTGAGACTCATTTAGTTACTTATTATAGTGTTAATGGCAAATGTCTATGTGGTCTGCTGTTAGTCTGTGGTAGGTTTGCACTAGTGGCTAGTGTCAGTATTGTGAATTCTGATCGGGGATTTGTGCTTCAGCACTTTTTTATAGCTGTATATACCTGCCTAAAGTTGCATTCCAGTAATCTGGTGTATTAATCTCTACTGGGATTGCAGTAGTGGCAGTATTGTAACTTCTGATCCAAGGTTGTGCTTCAGTACTTTTTTTCTAGCTGTATTTACCTGTTTAAAGTTGCATCACACTGCCTCTCTGTTTACTTTGCTACTGTTTTTTTATCACCTCTATGAGTCTGCCCCCCAATTGAGACATTAAACTAAACATTTCTGAAATTCTAACCACAGGACCTGAGCTCCTATATTGGCTTAAATTGAGTGGCTCCCTCTCTAGTAAGTCTGCTATATTTATGACAGAGCTACATCTACCCAAGGTCTTTTGCTCAAGTGTCTAACTGGTGTGAAACATACTTCTCAACTCTCCAGATTTTCACAGAATGTCCACAGTTTTGCCTATAATTTTTGGTCTTTTCCTCATAAATTCTGTGGTTTTCTGGAAAATCATTGAGGAATGAAGTTACCTAATAATGACAGACATTTGAGTTTCAGACTTCATACCCTACAGGAAATGTATACCAAAGCAAATCATGTCATTATATCAACTTTATAAGTTAACCAAATAAAAACAGCACAAACCAAGAAATAAAATCTGGAATCAAAGCACTAGGGTAACACGCAATATACCACAGTAGTCACAGGAAAATAAATTTAATGAAGCGCTTTTCGTCTGTGGTATACACAGACTTCCTCAGACAATAAATTTCACAAAACATTTTACAAAACAGGCAGCTTAAATGTTACAGCAGTGCTGATTCAAAAGGTCGTTGACCAATCAGACAAATTATAAGTCATGAGTAAAATTTAAAAACATACTCACATAATTATATTATATCAAAAACATTGTATATGATAGGAGTTAAAAATTAAACTAAAAACTATTAACTAACCCTAGAAATCAACTAATCCTTGTCCTATCGCTTGTGCACAAACTAACCACTACCTAAAGGATGTAAATAAGAATCACAATACAATATTGTATTACAGACTGGTAAAGCCATGATAATATATTTATCTAACCAAGTTCTTAAGTTTGAGAAGGCTGCTGATAGAGCAACCTTCATTAAGACCCAGTGATACATAGGCATTTAGTCTTATTTGCCATCGCAATTCAGATGCCTCTAATAGTAGGTGTATAGGAGCTCCTCTAATAGTGTCATGCAGTTGTTCAATGACCATATACTTAAAATGGTGGTCCCCATGCTGAATAATATGTTTAGCAAGGGCGTTTACATCTTTTGCTTTACTAATTGCATACTGATGTTCGTAGATCCGATCTCTTAATCTACGCTCGGTTTTGCCTACATAAAAACCTGTACATTTTTGGCATAAGGCCAAATAGACCACCATTTTTGAGTTGCACGTACATCT
The DNA here is from genome assembly GCF_019279795.1 of Protopterus annectens. Taxonomy (NCBI): domain Eukaryota; kingdom Metazoa; phylum Chordata; order Ceratodontiformes; family Protopteridae; genus Protopterus; species Protopterus annectens. The sequence goes on from NC_056745.1 coordinate 1,227,015,005, forward strand.
ACATCTAATGTCATATCTAATGTTATTAATGTCGAATCTATTTGATTCAAGGATGTAGCGACATTGATTACAGTTTTGACATTTAAACATACCGGGAATGCGGGTACTCTGCTGCTTAGGTTGTTCCAATAACATTTTCATGTTTTTACCCCTTCTGTATGTGACCTCTGGTTTATCTCCCAGTTTGTTCAAGATTACATGATTGGAGTGGAACAAGTTCCAATTCTTAGAGATAATGTCCATGATAAACCTACTACTCGGGCAGTATGTAAGAATTAGTCTAGTGTTATTATGGTGAACTAAACTGATTTCACCTGTAGATTCTAACCTAGACTCAACTATCCCAGTAGTACTGATGTTCAATATAGGTTTATACATACCACTTGATCTTTTGTTAGTAACCTCGTTGACTAAATTGTCTATTAAATTGAGCGGGTAACCTCTATGTAGGAACATGTTCTTAAGTAGGTTACACTCCTTAAGGAAGTCATCATCTAAGCTAACCATCCGGGCTGCTCGTACGAGCTGGCCCTTAGCTACTGACCTTTTTTGGTAGCTAGGATGGCAGCTACTGAAATGGAGAAATGAGTTAGAGTAGGTAGACTTTCTATATATATTAGCCACATATTTATTCAAGGTTACATTTTTCACCAACCATACGTCTAAATAAGCTATTGCTTCAGTGTTGAAGGAAGAGGTGAACACTAAAAAGTCGGTGGAGTTATTAAATAGATCCAATAATAACAGACTCTCAACTTCATCACCTTCTAATAAAATAAAGATGTCGTCCAGGTAACGGGTATAGTACTTAATCTTAGACACTAGTACTGAATCATTACTTAAAATATTCTCCCTTTCCCAGTACGACATCACTATATTGGCCAAGCTGGCTCCACAAGGCGACCCCATGGCCACCCCTGTTTTTTGAAGGTAAAAATTCTCTCCCATTAAAAAATAGTTGTTGTATAGGATCAAATCCAACAGTTCGATCACAAGGGATATTTCATGGGGTGAAGCACCCTTACTTTTAAGGAAGAAGGCCACCCAGTCTAAAGCTATCTGCAATGGTATACAAGTGTATAAATCCTTGACAGGATCCCACCTTTGCACCCATTAGTACAAGCATTTGAGTCCACTTGTGAACTTGATTTAAGACACAGTAATTTGCATTTATGTACTGGTGCCAATGACTTAGGGAAGGCTGAAATGGCTTTATTGGAATTTGTTAAGATACACTCCTTAAGAGTTTGTAAGCCTGATAAAGGTGGCGGGGTTGTAGTGTTTGATCAGATTGACTATTTTGACAGGATGTTAGACCTACTGTCTAATGATGCGTATATGATCAGTTCAAAATCAGAGGTCAACCACGCATACCGTAAGATCAAGAGTTCCTTGGATGAAATGTTAGTTGAGGGTAGACTTAACCAAGGACAACATAAATATCTTACCACATTATTCCCTAGGTTTCCTTGTATCTTTGGTATACCCAAGATACATAAGGACCTAGTTAACCCACCCATGCGTCCATTAGTCGATGGACGTGGCTCTCCTACATACCCCTGTGCCAAGCTGGTTGACACAATTTTACAGAAATATCTTAAGGAAGAAGAGCAAATCTGCAAAGACTCCTGGTCTTTTCTAGATAAAATGAACAAAATTCCATTCAGTACAGAGTATAATTTCTTGACAATAGTTGTCAAGGATTTATACACTTGTATACCATTGCAGATAGCTTTAGACTGGGTGGCCTTCTTCCTTAAAAGTAAGGGTGCTTCACCCCATGAAATATCCCTTGTGATCGAACTGTTGGATTTGATCCTATACAACAACTATTTTTTAATGGGAGAGAATTTTTACCTTCAAAAAACAGGGGTGGCCATGGGGTCGCCTTGTGGAGCCAGCTTGGCCAATATAGTGATGTCGTACTGGGAAAGGGAGAATATTTTAAGTAATGATTCAGTACTAGTGTCTAAGATTAAGTACTATACCCGTTACCTGGACATCTTTATTTTATTAGAAGGTGATGAAGTTGAGAGTCTGTTATTATTGGATCTATTTAATAACTCCACCGACTTTTTAGTGTTCACCTCTTCCTTCAACACTGAAGCAATAGCTTATTTAGACGTATGGTTGGTGAAAAATGTAACCTTGAATAAATATGTGGCTAATATATATAGAAAGTCTACCTACTCTAACTCATTTCTCCATTTCAGTAGCTGCCATCCTAGCTACCAAAAAAGGTCAGTAGCTAAGGGCCAGCTCGTACGAGCAGCCCGGATCTTTAGCTTAGATGATGACTTCCTTAAGGAGTGTAACCTACTTAAGAACATGTTCCTACATAGAGGTTACCCACTCAATTTAATAGACAATTTAGTCAACGAGGTTACTAACAAAAGATCAAGTGGTATGTATAAACCTATATTGAACATCAGTACTACTGGGATAGTTGAGTCTAGGTTAGAATCTACAGGTGAAATCAGTTTAGTTCACCATAATAACACTAGACTAATTCTTACATACTGCCCGAGTAGTAGGTTTATCATGGACATTATCTCTAAGAATTGGAACTTGTTCCACTCCAATCATGTAATCTTGAACAAACTGGGAGATAAACCAGAGGTCACATACAGAAGGGGTAAAAACATGAAAATGTTATTGGAACAACCTAAGCAGCAGAGTACCCGCATTCCCGGTATGTTTAAATGTCAAAACTGTAATCAATGTCGCTACATCCTTGAATCAAATAGATTCGACATTAATAACATTAGATATGACATTAGATGTAGATGTACGTGCAACTCAAAAATGGTGGTCTATTTGGCCTTATGCCAAAAATGTACAGGTTTTTATGTAGGCAAAACCGAGCGTAGATTAAGAGATCGGATCTACGAACATCAGTATGCAATTAGTAAAGCAAAAGATGTAAACGCCCTTGCTAAACATATTATTCAGCATGGGGACCACCATTTTAAGTATATGGTCATTGAACAACTGCATGACACTATTAGAGGAGCTCCTATACACCTACTATTAGAGGCATCTGAATTGCGATGGCAAATAAGACTAAATGCCTATGTATCACCGGGTCTTAATGAAGGTTGCTCTATCAGCAGCCTTCTCAAACTTAAGAACTTGGTTAGATAAATATATTATCATGGCTTTACCAGTCTGTAATACAATATTGTATTGTGATTCTTATTTACATCCTTTAGGTAGTGGTTAGTTTGTGCACAAGCGATAGGACAACGATTAGTTGATTTCTAGGGTTAGTTAATAGTTTTTAGTTTAATTTTTAACTCCTATCATATACAATGTTTTTGATATAACATAATTATGTGAGTATGTTTTTAAATTTTACTCATGACTTATAATTTGTCTGATTGGTCAACGACCTTTTGAATCAGCACTGCTGTAACATTTAAGCTGCCTGTTTTGTAAAATGTTTTGTGAAATTTATTGTCTGAGGAAGTCTGTGTATACCACAGACGAAAAGCGCTTCATTAAATTTATTTTCCTGTGACTACTGTGGTATATTGCGTGTTACCCTAGTGCTTTGATTCCATAACTTTATAAGTTAACAAGAGCAATACTTAAAAATTGGGGTTCCTATTACCTAATCGAACTTCCAGAAGGTCGAACACCAGAAGTTCAAACCTGGAAGTTTGAAAGGTGAAAATGTCGAAGCTGCGGAAGTCCGAATTCTTTCCCAGGGAAAGAATTTGGTTGGACGTTTTTGTGGCTTCGACATTTTCTCCACTGTGGTACGAAAGATATGGAATGGGTTAAGCTAAGTGTGTGATCGTGACAGATGGGGTTAGGGTGCAGGTAAGGTAAGTGTGCAATAGTGACGGACTTTAGGATTAGGGTGTGGGTAAGGTAAGTGTGCGATAGTGACGGACTTTAGGGTTAGGGTACGGGTAAGGTAAGTGTGTGATAGTGATGGACTTTAGGGTTAGGGTGAGGGTAAGGTTAGTGTGCGATAGTGATGGACCTTAGGGTTAAGGTTTGGGTTAAGGTTAGTGCAAAGGTAGTTGTGTATGTAAGGTTTAGTGTAGGTTTATAAGGCTTTTGGTGTGCTTGCATTGTGTGTGTGTGTTTTTCGGAACAGCAAATTTTTTCCCTGGGAAAAAATTCACTGTTCTGATGTTTTGATGTTATTACATTTTGCTCTTCCAAGTTCGAACATCTGGTGTTCGACCTTCTGGAAATTCGATAATGTAATAGGAACCCAAAAATTGTCCCTATTTTTGGGTCTTTGTCTCACCATTATTTTTGACTTTGTCCAGATATCTTGCTCTAAAAGTTTGAGAGGTATGGTGTGAAATACAAACTTTACAGCAAAAGGGAAGACAAAATGCTTTTTATTTATTTGAACCCAATCTGGACAATTATATACCTTTTTATGGCAGGATAGTGACCTGCTGATGGATTTGAACCTGATTTAGTCATTTATTATAGCGCTTCTGGTAAATGTTTGCATGGTCTGGTGCCTTAGTCTGTGGTTGGCTTGCAGTAGTGATAGCAGCTCTAGCTTGAACTTTTTCTTACCCTCCTACCCTTCTGTTGTTGTGGTTTTAAAATATGATGTCTCTTATCTCAGTCCCTTATGGTAATCTGACTTCTGAAGTTCCTCACCCCCATCTTTCATTGCTATTGTTTGTTGTGTAACTTATTTAAGTACTTTTCAACCCATTGTTTTCCTTATATTCATAATACTAGGTGCTCACCCAGCAAACCAGTATTGCACTTGAGTAAACCTCCCTTACTACAAATTGTCTCCAGCTCATTTTCCCAGAGCTTCCATCTGCTTGGCACTCTATCCACACTTTGATGGGGTCCTGAGTTAATCCTGTTCCATCCATGGCAGATAACATATTTGTTTTATTGTTTTGCAATTCACTTAACTGTTTAGAGTACTACTGCATTATGTTTGCTTTATTTCTTGATTCTGCCTTTATATTATTCTAAGGGACCATAATACTTGAAATTTCCTTGTTAAGGTAGTTTAAGTTTTATTGCAGCATTACACTCCAAACAATCTTTCTTGGTGTTGTTACATCAAGAGGTTAGCAGTGCCCTGTACAGAGACAAACAGCCAGAAAGTAAATTTTATCTATAAAACTTCCCTTACAACTGAAACCTGTAATTTAGTGTGGCTAAAATAAAGCCATTGTGCAGAGACAAGTTTAGAATGCACATTAAACATCAGTGCTATCAAATCTTAGTAAAGTCTAACCTAGTGTAGTGCTAAACCCCAGAAACCACATGAGGAGATCTCTGTATAACCCAGTCCATGACCTACAGTACCCCCCACCAAAATACAGGTCTGAACAACATGGATATGCGATTTCCAAATGTCTCCATAGCCAGCTTGGTAAATATGGGAATCCTGAGAGAATGTAGCAATCATCTCATGTTCACAGATGATGATTTAATCCTTAAAAAAAATCAGACACAGTTTGTGTGAGAGGCACATACATAATTTCACTGGAGGCAAAAATCTTGCATACAAACAAGGCTGCCAAGAACACATACACTACACTCACCACACATAGTGTCCACCACACACATGGACCAACCTAAGATCATCATCTTCTTTCGGCTGTTCCCGTTAGGGGTCGCCACAGCGGATCATCTGTTTCCATTTCTTCCTGTCCTCTGCATCTTGCTCTTTCACACCAACCTCCTGCATGTCCTCTCTCACCACATCCATAAACCTCATCTTAGGCCTTCCTCTTTTCCTCTTACCTGGCAGCTCCATCCTTAGCATCCTTTTCCCAATATACCCAGCATCCCTCCTCAGCACATGTCCAAACCAACGCAATCTCACCTCTCTTGCTTTGTCCATGCCTCTCAAGTGTACCTCATTAGGAGGAACGTACCTCATTTGGGGTTTAAAAAGTTCATGTTCCTCAAAGTTCCAATAAGTTCCACATTGAAACAGTATGTAACACATTCAGTTTGGGGAATTTTTTAAGTGAAATCTATGGTAAATAGAAATAAAATCATATTAATTCATTAAAAGATCTTCTTTATAAGTAAAACCAGCATATTTTAACCATCCTATGACCTTCCTAGCTGAAGGTGTTAGTAAGCCATTAGCACGTGTTCCACATTTTGCCCATTTGTTCCACATTATGAAAGCTAGTGTTCCTCATTTTGGAGATAGAAGGTTGAGTGCTATGGCTTTGTCTCCAAACTGTCCGACCTGAGCTGACCCTCAAATGTACTGATTCCAAATCCTGTCCATCCTAGTCACACCCAGTGCAAATCTTAACATCTTTAACTATGCCACATCCAGCTCTGACTCCTGCCTTTTTGACAATGCTACTGTCTCCAACTCATATAACATAGCTGGTCTCACTACCCCCTTGTAGACCTTCCCTTTCACTCTTATTGGTACCCGTCTGTCACAAATCACTCCTGACACTCTTCTTCACCCATTCCACCCTGCCTGTACTTTCTTCTTCACCTCTCTTCTGCACTCACCATTACTCTGAACTGTTGATCCCAAGTACTTAAACTCATCCACCTTTACCAACTCTACTCCCTGCATCCTCACCATTCCTCTACCCTCCCTCTCATTTACACACATATATTCTGTTTTAGCCCTGCTGACCTTCATTCCTCTCCTCTCTAAAGCATATCTCCACCTCTCCAGGGTCTCCTCAACCTGGTCCCTACTCTCACTACATATCACAATGTCATCTGCAAACATCATAGTCCACGGGGCCTCCTGTCTAATCTCATCTGTCAACCTGTCCATCACCACTGCAAATAAGAAAGGGCTCAGAGCTGATCCTTGATGTAATCCCACCTCCACCTTAAACGTATCTGTCACTCCCAATGCAGTCCTCACCAATGTCACACTACCCTTGTACATATCCTGTACCACTCTTACATACTTCTCTGCCACTCCCGACTTCCTCATACAATACCACAACTCCTCTCTAGGCACCCTGTCATATGCTTTTTCTAAGTCCACAAAGACACAATGCAACTCCTTCTGACCTTCTCTGTATTTCTCCAACAACACTCTCAGAGCAAATATTGCATCTGTAGTGCTCTTTCCTGGCATGAAACCATACTGCTGATCACTAATCATCACCTCCCTTCTTAACCTAGCTTCCACTACTCTTTCCCATAATGTCAAGCTGTGACTGATCAATTTTATCCCTCTTTAATTACTGCAGCTCTGCACATCACCCTTATTCTTAAAGATAGGTACCAAAACACTTTTTCTCCACTCCTCAGGCATCCTCTGACTTTCCAAAATTTCATTAAACAATCTGGTTAAAAATTCCACTGCCATTTCTCCTAAGCACCTCCATGCTTCCACTGGTATGTCATCTGGGCCAACAACCTTTCCATTCTTCATCCTCTTCATAGCTGTCCTTACTTCCTCCTTGCTAATCTGTTTCACTTCCTGATTCACTATCCCCACATCATCCAACCTTCTCTCTCTCTCATTCTCTTCATTCATCAGCCCTTCAAAGTACTCTTTCCATCTACTCAACACACTCTCCTCACTTGTGAGCATGTTTCCCTCACTGTCCTTTATCACCCTTACCTGCTGCACATCTTTCCCAGCTCTGTCCCTCTGTCTAGCCAATTGGTACAGGTCCTTTTCTCCCTCTTTAGTGTCCAATCTCTCATACAACTCTCTATATGCCTTATCCTTAGCCTTCGCCACCTCTCTTTGCCATGCGCCTCATCTCCTTATATTCATGTCTACTTTCTTCATCTCTTTGACAATCCCACTTCTTCTTCACCAGCCTCTTCCTCTGTATACTCTCCTGTACTTCCTCATTCCACCACCATGTCTCCTTGTCCTCCTTCCTCTGTCCAGATGTCACACCAAGCACCTTCCTAGCAGTCTCCCTTACTAGCTCTGCTGTAGTTACCCAGCTATTCGGTAACTCTTCATTGCCTCCCAATGCCTGTCTTAACTCTTCCCTGAACTCCACCTCACAATCACCCTTTTTTAACTTCCACCATTTAATCCTTGGCACTGCTTTCACACTCCTCCTCCGCTTCTTGATCAACAACATCATCCTGCAGACCACCATTCTATACTGCTTAACTACACTTTCCCCAGTCACCACTTTACAGTCTCCAATCTCCTTCAGCCTGGCCCTTCTGCATAGGATATAATCCACCTGTGTGCATCTTCCTCCACTCTTGTACATCACCCTATGCTCCTCCCTCTTCTTAAAATACGTATTCACCACAGCCATGTCCATCCTTTTCGCAAAATCCACAATCATCTGACCTTCTGCATTCCTCTCCTTAACACCATACCTACCCATCACTTCCTCATCCCCTCTGTTCACTTCACCAACAAGCCCATTGAAGTCCGCTCCAATCACTAGTCTCTCACCCTTGGGTACACTCACCACCACTTCATCCAACTCACTCCAAAATGTTTCTTTCTCATCCATCACACACCCAACTTGTGGAGCATATGCACTAACAAAATTCATCATTCCACCATCAATTTCAAGCTTCATAAACATCACTCTATCAGACACTCTTCACCTCCAAAACACTCTTGGCATACTGTTCCATTAGGATAACCCCTACCCCATTTCTTCTGCCATCCACACCATGATAGAACAATTTGAACCCGCCTCCTATACATTTGGTCTTACTTCCCTTCCATCTGGTCTCTTGCACGCACAATATATCAACCTTCCTTCTCTCCATCATATCAGCTAGCTCTCTCCCTATACCAGTCATACTGCCAACATTCAAAGTTCCTACCCTCAGTACTACACTCCTAACCTTCCTCCTTTCTTCCTGCCTTCGGTCATGCCTTCCCCCTCCTCTTCTTCTTCGGCCAACAGTAGCCCAATTTGAGCCAGCACCCTGTTGGCTAACAGAACTGGTGGCGGTCATTGTTAACCCAGGCCTCGACCGATCCGGTATGTAATTATGAAAACTTCTCCGCATCAGTAATTTTTGGCAGAGGTTTTACGCCAGATGCTCTTCCTGACGCAACCCTCCCCATTTATCTGGGTTTGGGACCGGCACAAACAAATGCACTGGCTTGTGCATCCCCAGTGGCTGGGTTATGGACCAACCTAGGATGAAGCACTAAAAAAAAAAATCTTCCCAAACCATAAAGACCTCCTACGACTATAAACAGTGACACCTATCCTCATCGATCTCTAAAGCACTCCCAAAAAGCAATACGAAACACCACATATACTCCTGCACTCAGTAGAGCCCCAGGAACAAAGGCCATAAGGCAAGCCAACACCTTACCCAGGACTAGGACGCTTGTCATAAGGGACACCATTGTATGGCACACAGATGCCCTACTCACCAGACTGCATCATAGGATCATAGGAAGTTACTAGGCTATTGGCCCTGAGGCCCTTACAACCCTAGCCAAGAATTTAGCCCATGTTCCGACAGGTCAGCACCCAATGCCCCTGTCCAACTGCGATATAGTTGGAATCCCAGGAGTGTATTTTGTGTACCCCATCCAGTCATTCAGGTTGTGCTTAAAAAGGGTTAAAGAGGTACTCTACTTGGCATGGAGAGGGAGTCTATTCCATAGAAGAGGGAGTGTCTGGGACACAAATCTGTGCTGCCAACAAGTCCTACTGATGTCACAGACCAGGTTAAACTCATGCATGTGGGTCACTTGAGTGGAGCTTGACTTGTGGATATGCAGCAGTTTCATCAAGGCAGAGTCTGAGATTGCTTTGTATGCCAGACAGAGGTCACCTCTGAGTTGTCTGTATGAGACTGAGTAGAGGAACAGGGCTTTTAGCATATCTGTGTAGGGTAGATGTTTGAGGCCCTGGATTCTCCTGGTGAGGAACCCCTGTGGTTTCTACAGCTGCCGCATGTGCTTTGTGAGGTACATGCAGAAAGGGGCAGTGTACTCAATAATGGGTCTTATAAGGGAAGAATACAGGGATGTTATGACCTCCTTGTCCCTGGATGAGATACCCTTACTAATGAGGTGGGCCATGTAGAAAGTTTTCCATACAACAGAGGCAATATGGTGGTCAAAAGTCAGTTTGCTATCAACCTGGGTGCCCAAGTCCCTCATGACTGATTGCGTGCTTAGGACCTTGTTATTAATGTAATAATTTGGGAGGATGTCACTATCCCCAAACCATGAAAATGGGTGAATAGAGGCTGCTGTACCTACTAGAAATAAGCCCAAAACCAACTCTAAAAAAACAACTACACTGTTGGAATCCTAACTTTAATAGGGTTTATAACCAAAGGAAAAAGGTCATGGCTAAAATCAAGAAGAGCAACTCCTATAATGATAGCAGCTCTCTAATTAAACTAAACAAGAAATTAAGATGACAAATTAAGTCCAACAAGGCCAATTATGAGGTTAAGATAGCCTCACAGGCTGAAAACAGCCACAAAGCCTTTGTACAGCTATGTCTATAACCTCAATGGCAGCACACATCAATGCACCCAAATGGTGGTTAGTGGTGCCGCCTGCACTGAGCAGAGTGACATAATGACTTTTCTGAATGACAAATTCAGCTCAGACTTCACCTCCCACTCCCACCAACCCCATCCATGAAATACCTAGTAGCATAACCCTCTCAACTATTAACAGGGAGCAAATCCTGTCAGCACTCACTAATGCCAAAAACACAGCCTAAATGGTCTGTGACAGTATTCCAGAATGCCTTCAAAATAGCTGGAAACATGACCTATCAGGAAGACTTGAGTCAGTTTTCAACTATAGCCTCAAGACAGGCTTTGTACCATGGGAATGGGGACTGCAAAGGTTATCCCACTTCATAAAGGTGGACCATCAACCAACCCCAGAAACTAAAGACCTATTAGTCTGACTAGTGTAATATGCAAAGCCATGGAACAAATTATCATGGCAGTGATCGATGAAAACATAGACAACCTTCAGCCAGTAGACTCAACCCAGTCTGGCATTATCAAGGGAAGATCATGCCTAGTAAACCTGGTGGAGTTCTTTGAGAAGGGAGACTTATGATACACAGATAGTCAGGATTGGTGATACCACCTCCACTAAGCGACCAGTCACCATGGTGGTACCTCAGGGCTCTGGGCTAAGACCGCTCCTGTTTGGCGTCTACTTCTCAGAGGTAAAGTCTAATGTCAAAGTTCTTTGACTAACCAAGTTCACAGATGATGGCAAATTGAGAGCTATCATAGATTCACTGAGTGACACAAACATCTTACAATAGGGTCTAACACAGACAGATGACTGGTGCCAAAGTTACAGACTAAAATTCAATGCCAAGAAATGCATTATAGTGCATTTTAAGAAAACTGCCAAACAGGCAAATTACTCCATTAATAAGACACCCTAAGAGTTGACTCACTAGTCAGGGGTCTTGGAACACATGTAGACAGTAATCTGGCCTTTTACCAACATGTGACCAACTTAGTAAGAACATTGTTCTATGCTGCCTAACTTATAAGTAAGGGTATGGCATCCAGGTCCAAGGAAGTCATTGTGCCACTTTCTTTGTCCCTTATCAGACCCATCAGTAAGTATAATGCCCCTTCAGTATGTACTTGACCAAACATATGCAACAGATGGAATGCCCACAAAGGTTCCTTACTAGGAAAATCCAGGGTATAAACACATTGTCTTATATGGATCAATGTAAAGCCCTATTACTATACTCTGATCCTGCAGGTTACTGAGAGGCAATCTATGCCTGGCATATGAGGCATCCTCGGCTCCATCTCTGATAGACCTTATGCACATCCAACAAACAAACAGCACCAGAACCAGTAGATCCAAGGATTTAAATTTTGCTTGTGAATAAGACATGTTGATTAGACAGATATGTGTCTCAGAGGATCGAAATGCTCTGGTACAGGCTCCCCATTAATGTGAAGCAGAGTCCGTCCCTGATCCTATTTAAGTATAACCTTGAACAATGGATGTGGAATTGGAAATTCACCCTGGGTCTAATCCCTATGTCTTTGACAGACAGATGTAGACAGCAATGTCTAAATTAACCCCCTACACACACACACATAACCTCAATAAACTTGCTAACTAACATACTGCCTCCTAATAAATATCCATAATACATAGGGACAAAATTGGGTTGGATTGCATGGCTAGGCTTATAAAAGCTCTGGTGGTTGTTAGCCTAATATATACCTGTGAACCTATGAACTTACAAAACAGCATTATTACCTCATCAGTAAGTGATAGCGCATCACTAGCTGAGAAAGATGCAATGGCTTAGGTACAAATAAAACACTTCTTCTGGGTTGAAATTAGAGACTAATACTCCAACATGAACCTATTAAAGCTCCTTCATGATTACTACTCTCAGAGGTTGTCTGTTTCCATTATTCCCATTAACAGGTCCAATAAGCTCAAGGCCATAACAAAATAACTTTGTGTATGACAAAACGTAGCTCTTGACTTTGTTACTTGCCTTCTTCCTCACCCCTAAGTCAATAATTTATACATAAACAAAATGCAGGTTGGAAGAGTAATATTGCATTTTTTTATTCTCTCTTATTCTATCTCTCTCTCTGTGCTGTGATTGCTCTTGTACAGCAGATATTTATTTCAAGTATTTTATTTAGTCACACAGAACCAAAGGAAAGGGTTCCTTGTTGTCCCGTTACCTGTCATATATTTTATCTATTCACAGAAAACCAAAAAAAAAAAAACTTGTTTTAATCCTTCCACCTCTTTATTTGAATTTCCTGTTTTTCCTTTCCAACGTGAAATCCTTCATCAGTTTATCTCCTTGAGGCTATGTTTGTTTCTTTGTTTTAATATGTCTAATTAATTGTAGAAGAAAATACAAATACCTTTAAAAATGAAAAATAAGCAACAAATAATTGCTGTGTTTGTTCATGTATCTGTAAACCAGATAAAACGTTTCTATAAATTATGTAAAAAAACAGCCATTTATCCATTTTCCATACCTGCATTATCCAATTCAGGGCAGTTTGGGGGGGGGGGGGGGGGCTCTATCTTGACAAACAACAGAAACAAGACTGGAGAGGTCCTTGGTGACATACCACTTTATCAGAGGGCACATGCACGCATACTTGTACTCATATTTGGGGCTTCCCTTATAAAGTACATTTCTTCAATATCCATGACTTCACTATGAATGGACACATAATCATAACCTTCCATCTATTTTATCTGAAAGAGCTACTAGTTCATAGAGTTCCTTTAGTGTATCTGAATTTCTTGCACTCCATTCTTTTGTCATCTCAGGCTCTGCACTTCTAGAACCTTCTTTCCCAGTGGCATGCTCCTTCATTTTAGCCAGTCCCTGAAAAGCCATGTATTTGCAAAGGCTTATGATTCTTGTGAATACTATTTAATGTGTAGCTATTTGTACACTGTACAATGTTATTTATCTGTGTATTTTAATTTATTTTTATTATGATGGTGCTTGGGCTTAAACTAGTTTTGTTATTGTGATAGTGCTAAGGCTCTAGCACCTTAATAAATTTAAATTTGAGTTTGAATATGAAATAATCTTAATGTTCCTCTACAGTGCCTCTAACATCCATAGCTCTAAACTATACATCTCTAGAGTATGGGATACTGATGAATGGACAAAACGTGGAACACTTACTAACAGCTTACTAACAGCTTCATCTTGGAACCTCACAGCATGGTTAAAATGTTTTACTTTAGACTAATAAGAAGTTGTTTTGATGAATAAATATGATTCTGCATTATTTACCATGGTTATTAGTAAAAAACATTAAATGAATGACAGACAAATTTAGTGAGTAACAGCAAGGAAGACATACTTTTCAAAACTCAAAATCAGGAATGTTCCTCATAATGAGGTATACTTGAGACATATCCTGATCTCTTTCATGTCTGAACCCTACTTTCACATGGTTCACCAGCTACCTGGCGAGGTCTAAGATGTCCTGAATCTTTTAACAGCCTGATGTAGCAGATATGCAGCTACAGATAAAAAGTAGCACTTTGCTGTATATGCCTACAAAGTTCCTGATGCTTACCTGTATGTCATGCATGTTGCTACATTCCACGTCCCTTATTCAAGTAATCTAAGGGCCATATTCAATAACATCTACACTAAGTGTGCACAACATATATTCAAGAACATCCCTACCACAGTTTTTGTGATTTCAAGTCACTTAGAATGATTACACTGTGTACATGTAGTCTATACATTGTGGTAACCTTTATGAATTCCTGATAATATTTATGGCTGCTAGAAAATCAGTGGGAAAACTAAAATTAGGAGGAAGAAAGTGTGAATTATAACTGTTGTCTTGGTAACCTGGTTAGTGGACTGGTGCAAGACAAATTTTGTCTACATCCTGGGTAACAAGGCAATACAAGACAGCTGCAGAAAAACAAACATAGTTTATGTAACTTACATAAAGCATGCAAACATAAAGAGGCAACTGGCAAATGGAAATTGTACAAATATCAACAAATTATAACATGGCCTCTATAGAGCAATATTAATGGAGTAAGACAGCAACATGAACTGGTACAAATGTGTAATTTTCTGTCATTATGTAGAGTAACTACATAAAACCATAAAATGTATAAGGCGACTGGGCCATGTGACCATTTACACCTTGCAAATAAACCCTCTTTGACCTCAACTTCTTTTTCAAGTAGTAACTGGATAGTCATACTATGAGTAAATTTATAAATACCCATCCAATTGTCTGATTCCTTTATAAATGAAAATTGTGTGTCACATTGGTTGATCAGGAAAGGAAGCTTGTTCCAGAGAAGTTGTATTTATTGCATGATAAATCTGTCCCTCTACCATGATTTATTTGCTGAATAAGGTTCCGATTTCTGATTCTAGTAATAACTGGATTATTTGATTTGTGGAGAAAGAAGACATATTTGACTGCTGAACCGCTAATGGCCTTTAAAGCAAGGCATGGCTTTCCCCTGAGGACTCTGCAAGACACTGAAAATAGCGACAAGGTTTCCAGCCTTTCTTGGCAGCTCAGGTCCATTCGGCTCACAATCTTTTTCATCAGTAATCTTTAGAGTCTCTCCAACTGCTTGATATGTTTAATAAGATACATCCCAAAGTAGGCATTTTATTTGATGGTGGGCCATATCAGTGCAGAATATAAAAGTGCAAAGACATCTTTGGATTTAGAGAAAATATCCTTTGCAATCAGCCGTGCCAGACAGAAGGATTTCCTAACCACTGTTGCAACATTTTGATCAAAGGAGAGGGAGTTACTGAGCCATGTTCCAAGGTCTTCCAAAACATCTTTGTTATACAGTGGGATGTTTTCTATATTATAACCCATGTGGTGGGTTGGTTTACCAAATGTAACAATGCATTTTTAGCATTTAGTTTTAGCCCATTTTCAGACTACCAGTTATTCTATAAATCAGAAGGCAATTTAAGTATAATTTCCAGTTTACATTACAATTATCTGCAGACTTGGTTAGCCAAAGTTTCCTATTTTTGGTTTGGAAATCAGAGAAGTATATGCTAAATAGCAAACACCCCAGCACGGATCTCTGTGGTACCTCACTGGTTACTTTAATGCTTTCTGAGGATATGCCTGCCACCGTCGCATTATGGGTTCTGTCTCTCAGCCAATTAGCTATCCTTCTAATTACAAAGGGATCAATTTGAAGCATATTTAGCTTGTTGATAATGTTGGCATGAGGTATGAAATCAAATGCTTTGGTGATGTCAGGATATGTTGTATGGACAGCATGACCACTGTCCACAGCTTGCATTACCTTCTAAAAAATTCACCAGATTCATTAGACAGGGTCTACTCTTAACAAACATCCCAGAGATCAGGAACTCTAATTTATTCTATGAGCATCAGCCACTATAGCTCTCAATAAGTACCTGCAGGTTATTATTTGCTGAGAGATGTGTCTGCTGCTCTGCATTTCTCTATCACACTGCACCTTCTGTTGAAGATAAAGGCAGCCCTAACAGATACAACCCCACAATGAACAATGCATTTTCAGGCATAGCTATCAATATGCCATAATTTATATGACACATGTAGACATATAGACTCATTTTCTCCTATGGTGGGAGGGTGCCATAATGGCCAAGGTGTTTACCTTACAAACACAAGGGCCAGGGTTTGATTGTCACATGGGGTAATTAGCTAGGCTTAAAGTGGCTCACAAGGGCAGTTAGCCTGGTACTAATCTATGAACCTAACTATAGATGGACTGAATTATTTTTGCCACTTGACCTTTCTCATTTATTTATTATTATTTAGTTAGTTATCTGGTAGGTGAGCTGGTCTCAAGATCCTTTTTAGCCATGATCTGGAAAGACAGAAGAAAACAAACAATATACTCATGAACATACCAAACATCAAACTAAAGAAAATTAGATGCTTGATACAGAATCCTGTGTACAGAGTATCCATAGAAACTTAAACAGTAAGAAGCAAAATGTTTATAATATTTACAATACATATACAGAATGTACATTTAAGATGATAAAATTTCAAGATATCAAGTAGGGAGTGACTGGCTTGCTAGAGGAAGTGTATGCTGGCTGATAGCAAATGGTGAAGCTGACCATTGTCCCTATAATATTTACTGGCAATTTCCTTCTGCAAGTGTTTAAAGAAGGCCTTTTTGAACTCAGTGAAAAATTCTATGCTCCTTAATTCAGAAAATCCTGAAAAATGGGGTGTCAAACTCTGCAGTAGTGCGCAGAGGTGTGGACACTGTACACCATTACTGAGACAGACACCTTTGGAGCTGTTCTGCCTTATTAGTACTTGCTAATAAACATTTTTCAAAGTCAATATCATTCGATATTTATATCTACATATGTATACATATGCATTGTTGTAAATCAGTCAAAGTGTACTTACTTCAAATTCTATGTTCATGTATATATCACATATAATACATTGAAAAATAGAAATATCGAACTAAGGCACTTCAAAAACAAAAAGTGTTCTTAAGTATTTTTTTTCAGGGGGTTAAACACCCTGATGCTCCATGTTGGGGATGGCATCCCCCACACCCCCACTAAATTTAATATACCAACTGTAAGACTGCACAGTACAGAGAAAAGGGAACATTATCCTATATCCAATTTCACCATTTTTAAATAGTTGCAGCTAGGCCAGCAGTATCAGATTACCTGTTAGGGTGCCAGGTTTATCTGTGATACATTAGTGACCAATGATCGAATGTGCAGTGACTAATGTGCAATTACTGTCAATAGTGTTAAGGCATCAAGTTTGCACTATCTCAGGGATTTCTCCTTATTCCTAAATATAGCAGTTTTGGAGTGAGTATAGATAAGTTGTAGAGGTGTGTAAGAGTGCAACCCCCCCCCCAAAAAAAAAATGTTTTTTTATTGATTTCTAAAGTCTTGAATTTCAATGGTTTTCAATAACATAATCTTGATCACTTCATTCTCAATTTAGTCATGGATCTTGTATGTTCATTGACAAATCAGATTGTGCAGCCAATACCAGAACCAGGGATCTCAACACTCATCAAGGAATAAATAAAACTAGGTGGAGATATAAGGTCATCATGCAACACTTCTCCTTGCTCTGGAACAGACTCTCCATGCTTGTCAAGCAATGTGGTTCCTTGTTATCCTTCAAACATAGCTTGGACAGCTGGAGAAGTTCCTTTAAATCTGCCCCTGGATTTATAGGTGCTATCTTCCTTGGAAAAGCTAGTAGATCCTCAAGATGAGATCCTCAAGACGAGTATTAGCAGGGCACACATAGCGTCTGATCAAGCCTGACTTGTATATCCCATGATCCTGTGGCAGTAATTAATAATGGTGTTTTATACCCAGTCAGTGGAGGCACTGTTTGCAACTCTTTCCATGATAAACAGTACAAAACCATTGTACATGCCAGCCAAAAATGAGATAGATGTTATGACAAAAAAGTCTAGGTATTGCACTTTTAAAATCACAGGGAACTGTCATGATACATTCCTTGCTTTGCTTCCATGAATACCCACTGACGCAGAGTGACTGACTATATTGGAGTAGTGCTAAACATCATTAAGCAAGCATGTATTAAATGGTATTCTTTACTGAAAGTGAGTAAAGGAAAAAAGATTTTAGAAAATTACAATGTCCCAAATTACCTGTGACTGAATGAGCAGGGCAATTGTTTTTAGGTGACATTTTGGGCAGGAGAAGACTGAGAAAGCAGGGCCTGCTTACCTTTCCCTAGCAGGGAGAGGAAGGATGTGTGTGTCAGACCTGTATATACTATTAATATCTCATTGTGGAAACCAGAGGACTCAACAACGGGCACATTATTTGTTTTCAAGGGGAGAGAAGAAAACGTGTATGTATCTCTGTCACTTATGGAAGGGAATGATGGCTCCACTCCATACCTATTGCACACCCTGTCCGTAAACACTACAGGGCATGTGTGGGACATGTGATAGTGATTTAAGTAATAACTCCTTTGATGGCTGCCTGAATGACCATCTCACCCTGATTGCAGTCTTGGATGACAGAAGCCACAGATGAAATATACCTTTTTGTTAACAAAGGTCTTTCAGATTATATGTTTAATGCCATATGATTTAATTTACACAACTGCATTTTATGATATGTATTTATGTAAAAACAACATTGGAACCACAAGGAGTGTATGCAGCTTCTCATATATAATCTCGGACGTGGATCAGCAAAGCTCTATTTCTGTATTTCTGTCATATTCTGAGACTAATTGGCATTTCCCACAACACCATATCCTGCCTCAGAGACATAATCCTGATACAGCCTGTGTCCATCCACAGCAAATGTCTGGCATAGCAACGTCCTTGTCTGAAGGACAATGTTAGCTGAACTGTTGCAGGATAAGAATATAAATAGATGGCAGTGAATGTGAAAGACCTGATGGATGAAAACCCAATGAGAAGAAATCATATTCATTTATCAGTAGGCTTGTGCTATTATTATCAATTTAGGAACAATTAAGGCTTAAACTTTAGCTCAACAAAGAAGGGGGACCAGTCTTCAGCACAGGATCTCAGACTACATGATTATAATTTATCAAATTAGTATGAAACTCGCTGACAAAGCAACACCTTTCCTCTCTCTCACTCTCTCTCTCTCTCTCTTCTCTTTCCCTGTCCCTTCTGTTTTCTTTCATTCTTAAAGAATAAACTGATAAAATCACTGACTTGGAAAAAAAGTCCCTAGGTTTTCCGTGTAAAAGAGAAGCTGTTTCAGTGGGACCAGCTAGTCATCAAATGCATAACAGTGACAGAATATTTAGGAAAAGCTGTTTCATCCCCCACCTCAGGTTAATAATTCAGCATATTGATCGGTTCTGCATGTGATGTTCCTGGTGAAATGAAACATACCAATAGTGTAGCTGTGTGTAGCTGTGAGTTACCAAACCTAATTTTGATAAACAGTAACAACATGTAGCATTACACTGCATCTTGGTTTCTCTGTGTGATCCTTGTCTTTATGCATTACACAGCATTAAGAATAGCAGTATGCACACACACACACACACACACACACACACACACACACACACACACACACACACACACACACACACACACACACACACACACACACACACACACTGGCAGGACCAGCCTTTGGTCAACTGATGCCCTAGGCAAAAGGTCTCCACAGCACCCTCCCAACACCACCCTGTACCCCTGTCCTGGTCTACGTACACTGTCCAGATTACTGGAAAAGCATCCCTGCTAGAGTGGCACCCTAAGCAGGCTCCTAATTGGCCTATGCCTAAGGCTAGCTATGCACACAGGTACTTAAAAAACACACTTACAGACACACAACTTTCACTAAGTTTACTTAAAATTAGCAAGAATATTCAAACAGTACAGAGATGCTTAGGTGTCCTCATACATAACACATTTATACTTAGCCTCTTCATTATTACAGAAGTTAGCTGGGTGGTGTATTTGGTTACTGTAGGCTTGAGGTGGGGAATTATATAGGCTGCCATGGTGGTGCAGTGGTTAGCATTGCCTACTCACAGCAAGAGGGTCTCCAGTTTAATTCTCAACTGGAGTCCCTTCTGTGTGGAGTCTGCATGTCCTCCCTGCATTTGCATGGGTTTCCTCCAGCTACTCTAGTTTCCTCCCACATCCCAAAGTCATGCTGCAGGTGGACTGGACACTCTAAATTGGCCCTAGGTGTTAGTGTGTGCATGTTTGACCCTTCTGTGTAAAGTTGGGCGCCAGGCTGGCAACTAGAGACCATAAAATTCCACTGCCAATCATTCTGCAGACCATTGTTCTGCTGTAGCAACCCCTAATGGAAAAGAGAAGAAGAAGGCTTGAGGTGGGATTCTTTACTGCTGTTACGCTATTATCCACAAAGGCAAATAACACATGGAGCCATATAAAGATTGTGAGAAACATTGTGTGGCTCAACAGTTGATCTCCGTCATCCTTATTTCTAAGATATCTGCAGAGAGAATCAAGTAATAAAAACATGGTGCAGCAGAGCCATAGAGTAATCATCTCACAGTGTGGGCTGGCTGTGTGCTTGTATGGGCAAGAAAAACATAGAATGAAAAGATGTTAAGTGCTAGATTTCAGTGGTGATGAATTTTACTTCTCTTCTTATTTCTTTATTGAAAAAATGGGCCGTTGTTCAGGTAGCCAAAAACTCTGTTTTAGACATGCATTGTTTTCTATTTTGTACCTTGGTACTGAAACAAATAATTCTTCCACCTCCATCTGCCTACTGTGTGACTCTTACCAAGTCACATGACCAGGCAATGCTTCTCGGTTGCCCTGGAAAAGGGACACCTGTGTGCAGTGGCCTTACCTGGTTAACCAATGTATAAAACAAACATGGAGTTAGACTGCTCTGCTTTGTTCCTTAAGATCTTGCCTGTAATGTCAGTGTTTGCAGTTGTCTGAACTTCAGCCTGTGAATAATTTTTTTATGTGCTGCATCTCATCTTATTTTGTACATTTTGACTTATTTAATTTGTGTGACTTAAGACCCTTGAACACACACAATAATTCCATTTCAGGTTTAAGGAGAAGTAGGTGCCCAAATGGCATAAACAGAAAATAAAAAGGAATGTGGAACAGAAGTAAGTACTGGAAACAAAGGAATGTAATATAATAAACAGACACAAAGCTGTGTTAACATTCCAGAAACAAATGCCAAATATCATAGCACTGACATAATGAAAGACACAAAATTATTTATCACATAACTCTCAAATGTCCCTGAATTTACAGAATGTCTCTGGTTTTGGTTCATGTTTTTGCCTTGTGCCTCATATTTTTTTTTGATTTTCTGATAAATCTCTGAAGATTACTGTAACTCAATAAAGCCAAACATTAACATTTCATTCTTCTTATTATTATTATTCTCCAGGAAATGCAAGTTGATGTAAAACCTGCTGTTCAGTTAACTTTTTTATAATTCCTTAAACCTCCTGTGGTGGAGATCCATGGAATATATGGACGTCAGCCCTTAAGGACATACCAGTGTTTCAACTGCATGGCTTTGAAAAGTCTATGACTGCTAAACATGGCATTTTTGCAGCTAATGGGGTTTGATTTCATTGGCCTGACTTTTGCTTGGCTGGGTCTTTCTTGGAGTTTTTTTTAATGTTATGTTTTGTTTGTATTACCTTTTTTTATCCTAGTTTGGATGTTCTTTGCAATATTTTGCATGTAACTTAATGTTTATGGACATCAAACTTGGTGTTAAGCACTGTGTTCTCAAAGTATGGACAAACAATCCCCTTATAGTGTCCAAAGTATGGCCAAACAATCCCCTTATAGTGTACTCACAAGGTCAGAAAAAGGGAGATAAATGGCATGTCTACAGCTAGTGGGGTTTGGCTTTAATGGCCTGAATTCACCAGTAAAGACTTAAACAATAAAACGTTGTGGGCATTTAGAAGCCATGTAGCTCTAGCTTGGCTGGTCTTAGTTTTTACTGAATAGCTATGAATTCGTTCTGAATTTTTGGGCTTTGTCCTCTGTATTTTGACTTTATTCCTGATTTTTAACCAAAAACGTTGAGAGCTATGAATTGACATGATTGTGAAACTGTGTAGGATCAGAGAAACAGAAAATGTCAGACAATGCAGGAGGCTGCGTCAGGAGGTAGTGAACATATCTGATGGCCTTGGAGTAGGCCTTCCAGACCTGGACTCTAACATGGTTAGATTTAAGAATGTGAAAAATAACAATAAATAAAAATTAATTCTAAAGAACAGTGAGTTTCTTGTGGGTCACCAAAGGAGGTGGTAATGTTTTTGGCCCTTTTTTATATTTTTATAAAAGATAACAGCTAAGAACATAGGGAAACTCATCTTTTTACAGAGACACAAAGAATTGCAACTGGTCTGATACATTTGAAAAGACGAAAGAGAATGAAAAGAAAATTGGCAAAGTTGGCAGAATCATTACTAGTGTGGAAGCATCATATAATAACACAGTAATAAACCTTATAGGAAGGAAAGAAGAACAGTACACAGCTGGAGGGGAAACTAAAGGAGGGGATCTATATGTGGACATATCGGAAGAGAGGTAATCAAGCAATGTGACAGAATAGTCATATTGGCAGTGGAGAGATTCATGTTGAATGACCAACAACACAATTCATGTTGAGTGATTGACCGTTGATCGACAAAAAAAGGCCAAACAGCTTTCAACAAAAGTCAAAAGAAAGTTATTTTTTGCAAGGGACAAGCCACCCTGTACTGTAAACATGTAAATATAGCTAGTGCAAGGTCACACAACAGTGGAGAAAAAAAGCAAACTCCACCGACAACAAAAGTTGTTTCTCAGAAATTTCTTAGCTCAGTTGGAACTTGCTGAAATGGGTGTTGATCAATTGACATACTGCAGCAGAAAGCAAGGGAAGATGTATCTTTAGTTGAAAATAGAGAGTTGTCATCTCTTTGTAAATGCAGCCTATAAGACCTCATCTGGAGTAATATGGAATAGTGTGTATATCTGTAGAGAATCCCATGGATAGACAAAGTAAATGGAGTTCAAAAGAAGGCAACAAATTATTGCAAGGTCTGTATTAACAACTACAGTGTATATAATTCTTAAAATGACAGGTTTTTGTGATATAAAAAATGAGACCACAATAAATCATTTCAAAACTTTTCCCACCTTTAATGTGACCTATAACCTGTGCAATTCAATTGAAAAACAAATCTGTTTAGGGAAAATATAAAAAATAAAAAATGTACAATATGTTGGTTGCATAAACTAATACTTTGTTGTGTGTGCCTACCCTTAAACTAATACTTTGTTGAAGCACCTTTTGATTTAATTATAGCATTCAGTCTTCTTGGGTACATACCTGCCATCAATTAAAGAAACTCTGATTAACCTCAAATAAAGTTCAGCTGTGCTAGTAGGATTTTCCTGACATTTACTCAATTGCCTGCTACATCAAAAGACATAGTTCACAGAGAGCTTACAAAGCATCAAAGGGATCTCATTATTGAAAGGTATCAGTCAGGAGACGGGTACAAAAAAATTTCCACAGCATTGGATATACCATAGAACACAGTAAAGACAGTTATCAAAAAGTGGAGAAAATATGGGACAACAGTGATGTTACAAAGAACTGGACATCCCTCCAAAATTGATGAAAACTGGTCAGGGAGGTTGTAAAGAGACCTACAGTAAAACCGAATGAGCTGCAGGAATTTCTGGCAAGTACTGGTTGTGTACTACATATGACAACAATCTCCCACATTCTCCATATCTCTGGACTATGGGGTAGGGTTGCAAGATGAAAGCCTTTTCTCACAAAGAAAAACATCCAGGCTCAGCTAAAATTTGCTAAACAATACATCATGTCTCCCAAAAGCATGTGGGAAAATGTGTTATGTTCTGATGAGATCAAGGTTGAATGTTTTGGCCACAATTCCAAAAGGTACATTTGGAGCAAAAAAGTACAGTTGTGTACACTTACCATAAATGTAGATGTTCGAGTGTATTCACTGTTGCAGTCATTACATTTGGGTTATCTGCTTTCAGGTAGCCCTTAGTCGGCCTGATTAACAAAGTCTTGGGTCTTGCATCAGTTGCTGTCCCTTCTTCCATGACGTCAGGTCGTCAGGGGTATAAAACATGCAGCCGACGCCATTACATCAGTTTTTCTTGCCCCAGATGTCAGGTTCCCCCCTAATGGGGAGCAATTAAATATAAAAGTACAATCAGTCCTGGGACCCCTCTTGTTCAGCATTTATTTTTCTGAGGTACAGGCAAACATAGGAGGATTGTGGCTGACAAAGTTCGCAGATGACTGCAAACTGGGCGCCATAATTGATACTCCAGTGGACACAAACATCCTTCAGAGAGGCTTCATAGAAATGGATAATTGGTGCCAGAGCCATGGTCTTAAGCTGAACGCCAAGAAATGTATAGTCATACCCTTTGGGAAAAACAAGGTACCCACAAATTACCACATAGGTGGTAATCCATTAAGTATGGAAGAGGTAATCAGGGACCTAGGGACCCAGGTTGACAGTAACCTCTCATTTGACACTCACATTGCTAAAGTGGTTAGGAAGACCTTCTATATTGCCCACCTTATCATGAAGGGTTTCACATCTAGATCAAGAGAGGTCATTGTGCCCCTGTACTCTTCTCTTATCAGGCCAATGATTGAGTACAATGTCCCGTTTGGGATGTAACTTACCCGACACCTGCAGCAGTTGGAAAGACCCCAAAAGTTCCACACCAAGAGGATAAAGGGTCTTAAACATATGTCATATGCTGCCCAACTGAAAAAACTCCAGCTCTATTCGGCAGCATACCGCCTACTCAGAGGTGATCTGTGCCTGATGTACAAGGCCATGTCCAATCCAGAATTAATGGACATGCTCCACCTCAGAAAATCCAAATCCATCACAGCCACGAGAGCAAGAGACTTAAACCTCAACACAGAAATAAATAGGACGTGCTGGAGGGACAGATTCATAACCCAGAGGCTCCCTACACTCTGGAACAGAATCCCAGTCCATGTTAGGCAGAGCCCCTCACTGACTCTATTCAAGAGAAATCTTGACGAGTGGATGGGAGATCGTAGTTTTACCCCGGCGGTCATCTCTGTGTCACTACTAGACAGAGGCATAGTAAACTAAACCCTAAAAGGGCATAGTATTCTCATTCTAAGGGGTGGTGAAAGCCACACTCACTCTGGCTAGGCTTATAAATACCCTAGGGCAGATAGCCTAGTACGAACCTATGAACCTATGACATACCTCCAGCAAAAAAGCAAATACACCAAAAGGCTTTTAAGTATAGTAAAGGAAAGTAGAGGTATAGCCAAAAGAAGTTAGGGGGCTGGAGGAAGGGTAACCAGGACTGCAACAGTGAATACACTCGAACATCTACATTTATGGTAAGTGTACACAACTGTACTATGTTCTTCGTGTTTCACTGTTACAGTCATTACATTTGGGTAGATTCCCAAAGCTATGGTTGGGAGGAGGAATTTAGATAGCATTAGGCCCAGCTATAAGGCCCTGCAAAACTGCAGTGGCAAAGCCAGCTCTGGATTTAAAGAAAATTGGCAAATGATAATGCTTGGTGAAAGTATGTACAGAACTATGTACAGAACTCCAGGTAGCAGCTTCTAGGATGTCTCTGGTAGGGCACCTTTGAGAAAAGCTGTAGAGGTAGATGCAGCCCTGGTGGAGTGAGGTCTGATCCCCTGGGGGATAGGTTTTCCATGGTGCTTATAGCAGAAATGAATGCAATGGCCTATCCCTTTCAAAATAGTTTGCTTTGAAATAGCCTTCCCCTCTGCCCCTGCAGCAAATGCCACCAGCAGTTGTTCAGATTTCCTTTGAGGTTTAGTCCTGTCCAAGTTGAATCTAAGTTGTCCGTGCACATCTAAGGAGTGCAGTATCTGTTCCCCTTTGTTCTGTGGATTGGGAAAGAAGGTTGGCAAATGAATGGACTGATTAAGAGCCACACTGGATACCACCTTGGGCATGAAGGATGGATTGGTCCTGAGGGACACCCTGTCTGTATGAAACATGACGAAAGGCTCCTCTGCCATAAGGGCCTGTAATTCAGATGCTCTTCTAGCTGAAGTGATTGCTAAAAGGAAAGCTGTTTTCCAAGAAAGACATTTTAACTCTGCAGTAGCAGCTGACTCGAAAGGAGGTAGAGTGAGTTTCTCCAAAACAAAGTTAAGGTCCCAGGCTGGGGTTGGAGCTCTCCTAGGTGTTCTCAAATTTTTGGCCCCTCTGAGGAACTGCTTGAGCAATGGATGAGAGAAGAGGGGAGGTTCTATGTTATAATGAGCTGAAATGGCTGAGGCATGGATTTTAATGGAGGAAAATGACAGGCCCTTGTGAAGCATCTCAGTTAAGTATTGTAAAATCTGAGGTAAACTGGGTGCTGCTGTGCTCATCCCTTGAGACTCCAGGCACAGAATCTTTTCTATTTTGCAGCATAAGATTTTCTAGTACTAGAGTTCCTTGCCTCTAAAATGATATCCATCACAGGTTTACTGAGGGATGGTAAAGGAGAGATTATGTAATTAGCCAGGCTGCAGAATTCAGTGTTAGAAGGTGAGGATGCAGAATCTGGTTCTCCTGCTGAGACAACAGGGAAGGAGTCTGAGGCAGGTGCCATGGTGATAACCCTGACACACTGCGCAGGAGGGAGTACCAGTGTTGGAGCGGCCAGTCTGGAGTAATCAAAATCATCCTTGGTTTGTCTTGTTTGATTTTTAGTAGTACTTTGGAGAGTGGAGGCAGAGGGAGAAAGGCATAGACTGATAGGTTTTTCCAGCTGAAGGACAGAGCATCCACTTTCCAGGCTTGTTTGCGGGGAGTCCTTGTGCAAAATGTGTCCAAATGGTAGTTCTGGGGAGAGGCAAACAGGTTTATATCTGGGCTCCACCATTTGCTTGTCAACATGTTGAAAATCCTTGGTTCCAGTTTCCACTCGTGTGGGTCCATGATGTTTCTGCTTAGTCCGTCTGCCAGTGTATTTAATTTTCCTGGCAGGAATTGAGCTTGTAGGTGTACTTGGTTGCTCAAGGCTGTGTTCCACAATGCCATGGCTAGTCTGCAGAGGAGATAAGAATGTGTACCTCCCTGCTTGTTTATGTACAGTGGTGTTTTCCATCTTTACCATATGTTGTCCTGGAAGAATGTGGTCCCTGAAGGCTGTTAGAGCGTTCTGTGCAGCTAATATTTCTTTTTGATTGATATGCAGGTGCATTTGACTTGGGTTCCATTTGCCCTGAATGCAATTCCCTGCCTGATAAGCCCCCCATGCATAGTCTGATGCATCTGTTGTAAGGGTATGGGTGGCAGGGGGTGGTGTGAAAGGTAGTCCCTTGTTTTGGTGGCAGGCTTCTGCCCACCAAAGGAATTCTAGGCGTAGGCAAGGTATGATAGGAATCATTGCTTCTAGATCCTGAGAATGTTGACACCATAGGATTTTTAGATACCACTGAAGTTTCCTCATATGCAGTCTTTCATGGAATTAGAAGAATGCAGGAGGCCATGAACCCCAAAGCTTGCAGTATCTGTCTTGCAGATAGCAGGGTTTTGTGGCCACTTATTTGAAGTAGGTTGTCAAATGAATTTGTTTCTCTGGTGTGAGGTAAGCCATCTGGGAAGTTGTATTCAAGCTTGCTCCCAGGAATACAATTTGTTGTCAGGGTACCAGGTGTGATTTCTTTTCATTTATGGTGTACCCCAGACAAGTTAGGACCTTTTGTACAAAGGCCAGATGATTCAAAAATATGTCCTGGCTTTCTGTCTGAATTAGACAATTGTCCAGGTAAGGGTATATTTGAATATTTCTTTGCCTGCAAAATGCGATACCCAGAGCTAGGCGCTTAATGCCCTGGGTGCAGTAGATAAGCCAAAGGGCAGTGCAGAGAACTGATAGTGCGTGTAGCCAGCTTTGAAGCGGAGGTATCTTCTGCAAGATTTCCTGACTGGGATGTGCAGGTATGCTTCTTTTAAATCTAGTGTTGCCAACCAGGCATCTTTGCCTAGCATAGGAAGTAATTGGTGAAGAGTCAGCATCTTGAATTTTGGAATCTCCAAAAAGGTGTTTAGAGTAGGCAGGTCCAGGATAGGATGCCATGAATTGTCTTTTCTGGGTACCAGGAATAGTCTTGAGTAGAAACCTTGTCCCTTTTCCTCTTCTGGTACCAGTTGAATACCCCCCATGCTTAAGAGAGAAAGTACTTGTTTTTGGGCCTCTGCCCACTGATTTGGAGGTAGGTACGGCCACCCGCTTGGTGTTGGCAACGTGTGGAAGTGAAATCTGTATCCCTGGGATACTATATTTAAAACTCATTTGTCATGGGTAATGAGTTCCCAGTTCTTTGCATGAAGAGCTATCTTTCCCCCCAAAGGGGCAGTCAGTTGATAAGTGCTTGGAAATTTTAAAAGGAAGTCATTGAGACAGTTTACCATAAGGGGAAGCCTTCTTACTCCAAGATTTGGAAGTGGAGGCCCCCCACTGCTTAGTTCTGTGTGTCCCCTGGGATTGAAACCTGGGTTTTTTGCTGTGTCTGGGTTTGGCTTGAGAAGACCTGGAAGGGGCTGGAAAGGACCAATTCTCAGAGGGCCAGTGCCTACTAAATCTAGGAGGCTGAACTTGTAAGAAATATTTAGCAGTTTGCATAGATTTAGCTTTATCTTCCATCTTTTTAAGAACTTCCTCAGCCTTCTTGCCAAACAGGCTGTCCTGATTTAAGGGAGCATCCAACAATTTAGTTTTAACATGATCATGCAAAGATTGCTCCTTTAGCCAAGCATGCCTTCTGAGCACAGACCCAGTAACAGCAGCCCTGCAAGAGGTCTCTAATGAATCAAAACCACATTGTAAAGTATGTTTTCCAACTTGTTCAGCAGAATGCATTAAATCCTGTAATTCTTTATTTTCCACACAGTCAGGAATCAACATAATTTTCTGTTTAAACAATCCAATAATATGTTGCTGATACTTTAACATATGAAACTGGCAGTTTAAAGCCCTGATGGCCAAGGTTGCAGAAGTGTAAACCTTCTTACCCCATCTATCCAGTGCCCTAGAGTCTCTGTCAGAAGGGGTAGGATTTTTCGCAGTAGAAACCTTAATGCCCTTGGGATCCGCAATAGGATTTTTAAAAATGAACTTGTGTGACTTAAGAATTCTGTAGTATCTGTCAGGTTTTCTGGGAGCAGGAGGTAAGGAATCAGGGGCCAAGCTAGATTCCGAAAAAGCATCATCAACAATGTCTAGTACAGGAGGAATAACTAAAGGCCAATGCTGAAGTAGTAGTAAGAAATCCCTAAGCCTCTTTTTTGACTCAGAAAAATTCTGTCTTTCCCAGTGGAAATGCTCCCTTAGAGTATGTAAGGTTTCCCCAAAAGAAAAATCCTCTGGAGGGGAAGCAGAGGGAATGGAGTCCTCTGCATCAGAATCCTCATAAGTAGATAAGGGCAAATCCAGATCATCAGAAGAATCAGAAAAAACAGAATCCTGATCAGAAGATTCATAAACAACTTCAGTCCTAGGCCTCTAATCAGGGGTAGCCAACCCCCCCCATCTAAGAGTTATTAGATGTTCAGCCATTCTTATCATTTGTTTTTTAGGCATAGAGGCCTGAGCATGTGGCCTGGACATCGTTTTTTAGACATGGTTCGAGATTTAGGCCTGAGTGAAGAAGGAGGCATCGGTTTAATATCCAAATGGGTCTCAGTAGAGGCCTGCGAATAAGAAGTAGCAGGTATCAGGGGCTGCAAAAGTGCCTCACTGAGTACCGGTGAACTGGCAACTGGCTTAGGAGAAGCGTCGTCGGCAGTTTTGGCCCTCAGCAGCCTGTCTCTGTCTTTATCTTTGCATTTTTTCAGAATCCCAGTAGTCAGATGGCTAACTGATGACATTTCTAGATAATTAAACTGAGAACCGAAATATTTAGAGGCGAAAATATACCGACAACGGATAGTGCACTGGTTAAATAAAGCACAAAACCCACAGCAAGGTACATCGTGGTCAGAGCCTAGGTAAGGAATACAGTACAAATGAAAACCTTTATGAGGTATTTGCTTTCCACAAGTAATGCAATTATTAACTTTTACTGACATCAGGAAGGAGCAAGAAAATTTTCCCCAAAGGGGTACTTAGCTTTAGTTGAAGACTTTGATTCTAAAACTCGAAAACGAAAATTTCAGGAGTCAGCCGACCAGTACTTGCGAACTGCTTCTGCTTCGGGCACTGCATGGCAAGAAAGACTGATGTAATGGTGTCAGCTGCATGTTTTATACTCCTGACATCATGGAAGAAGGGACAGCAACCAACGCAGGACCCAAGACTTTGTTAATCAGGCTGACTGAGGGCTACCTGCAAGCAGATAACCCAAATGTAATGACTGCAGCAGTGAAACATGAAGGACATCAACACTTCGCTTCACCAAAAGAACACCATCCTCACGGTGAAGCATGGTAGTGGCAGTATCATGCTTTGGGTTGCTTTTCTTCAGCTGGAACTGGGGCTTTAGTCAAGGTTGAAGGAATTATGAACAGTTCCAAATACCAGTCACTTTTGGCCCAAAACCTTCAGGAGACTGCTAGAAAACTGAAGATGAAGAGGAATTTCACCTTTCAACACAATAATGACCCCAAGCATACATTCAAATCAACAAAATAATGGCTTCACCAGAAGAAAATTAAAGTTTGGGAATGGCCCAACCAGACCCCAGACCTAAATCCAATAGAAAATCTGTGGGGTGACCTGAAGAGGCTGTACACAAGGGATGCCCTCACAATCTGACAAATTTGGAGCGCTTTTGCAAGGAAGAGTGGGCAAATATTGCCAAGTCAAGATGTACCATGCTGATAGACTCCTATCCAAGAAGACTGAATGTTGTAATTAAATCAAAAGGTGCTTCAACAAAGTATTAGTTTAAGGGTGTGCACACACAACAAAGTATTAGTTTAAGGGTATGCACACATGCAGCCAGTGTATTGTATGTTTTTTATTTTTTATATTTTTCCCCTAACAGATTTGTTTGTTTTCAATTGAACTGTACAGGTTATAGGTCACATTAAAGGTGGGAAAAGTTTTGAAATGATATATTGTGGTCTCATTTTTTATATCACAAAAATTTGGCATTTTAACAGGGGTGTGTAAACTTTTTATATCCACTGTACATTTTAAGGGATGTCAACATGCATGCTCTAAGGAAATGAATGATGTGATACACACTAAACTCTTGAAAAGATTAAGCAGGGCCCAGGCAGGTTGTAAAAAAAACTGCAGGAAAATGACATAATTTGAAGATTTTTTGGGGGGACAGCAAGTCTACTACGGGATTGGCAAATGGCTTTGGCTGGAGAATGCACACCATCTATGACTAAAAATGAGAATGTTCTTCCTATAGGAGCTGCTGCCCTCAAAATATAGAAAAATGATAAAAATGCAAGCATAATGACTTGGAAAGTAAATGATTAACAAAATAGTGGAAATGTAATGGACACAACAGAGGATCAGTAGTTATGTGCTTAAAAGTATAGTGAAACACCACTGAAAATGAAATGTTTGAGACATGCCCAGGATTACTCCATCATTTATATCTTGGTATGGCACATGGGATGAAACTAAGCACAGATAAGACAGTGGTAATGGCAGCAGATTGGGGAAATCAGAAGAAGCTGAGAATAGAGATAGATGGGAAGATAGTGGAACAGGTAAACAGCTTCAAGTATCTGGGAGGGGTGGTTGAGGAGAAGGGTAGTCTGAATGAAGAGGTCAAAGACAGAATCAGAGGGTCTGCATCCAACTGGCATAGAGTAGCAGGTAGAGTCTATGACAGAAGAATGCCAAAGAAGCTGAAAAGTAAGGTGTACAAGACAGTGGTGCGACCAGTACTACTGTATGGTACAGAAACCTGGGCAGTAAAGGCAGAACAGTTGAAGAAGCTAGAGGTGATGGAAATTAAGTGCCTGAGAAAGGTGGTAGGATGCACACTGCGGGACAGGTGAAGAAATGAGGACATAAGAGCAGAAGTCAAAGTAGCTCCGAAGGCAGAACAGTTGAAGAAGCTAGAGGTGATGGAAATGAAGTGCCTGAGAAAGGTGATAGGATGCACACTGTGGGACAGGCGAAGAAATGAGGACATAAGAGCAGAAGTCAAAGTAGCTCCGATTGCAGAAAAGATCAAAGAGAACAGATTACGATGGTATGGGCACATGTGTAGAAAAGCAAAAGACAATCTGGTGAGGGAGATTTGGGACAGACAGGAAGAAGGTAAGAGGAAGTGAGGTCGTCCAGCAAAGAGGTGGATGGATTGTGTGAAAGATCTGCGACAGTCAGGCATGAGTGCTGAAGAAGGCAGGAGAGTGGCACTGAATTGAGAGAGTAGGCGACAGTTAATACGATACCCCGACTCCATGTAAATGGGAAAAAGGGGATGATGATGATAATGATGATTATATCTTGGTATGGGCTTCAGTGTGTTACCCTGCACGGTGAAAGATGGCCTGCAAACAGTACACAAATTTGTTTACTTCAAGAAAAGTTTGTGAGGCAGGTAAAAAGTACAGACTGAGCAAATTTGTAACAGCAATGCCAAGCAAGACTTTCCTAAGTGGAGAGAAATCTATAGCTCATGGGTATAAGCTGTCCAAAGACAGGCTGACACATATACTATGCATAAATCTTAAAGGAGAACACTTCATTAAGCAACCTATACTGGTGATATAAAAATAGCTATATATTTTTCAAAGTCCTTAATCTTAACAACCTGGTAGCTGTCTGGTATGTTAGAAGCAAGGCTCAGATGGCAGCAAGGCTTTTATCTAAGTGACTGAGCCAATATTTCATACCTGAAGCCAAATGGTACATGACCAGTAATGAAAAAAAAAACACTACTGGCTACCACCATCTTATTTCCTGATCATGCAACATCATTTTCTATTGACATAAGAGATCCCACTGTGCAGGTGTTGTTTTTACCACCCAACACAATATCTCTCAATTAAAGTTTTGGGTAATTAAGTTCATTAAATGCCAGAGCACAATACGGGTTTTGATGTACCTTAATAATGCACATGACATAGCAGCTGTTAAAACACTTTTGATCTACCTACTCTGTTAATGATGCTGCTAGAGTGCTGCAGTCTGCTCTAATTTAAGCTTCTCCATTTTTGTAAATTGTGGGAAAATGCATGGCCCAGTGCTGCAGAGGATGATTTTGAATGTGACAGAAACATAAATGATGAAGGCAGAGGTGCTGTGACAAAGTAGAGTTGCTGTGAGAAGGATGTCACAGTGGAGGTGTCACCCCAATCAGACATTTTTGGTGCACTTACATCGGACGTGCCATTCATCGAACTGTTCATAGTGAGATCACAGTACAGGAAAGATCGGAAAATTTGCCCTTTCCTCACTGTAGTGCGAAATTGGAGTTGGTATATATAATTAACGGGGGGTGGAATTCAATGAACGACATTTTCGATGAAATGCTGTTCATTCAAGAGAGTTTTCGTTGATGTAATATAGACCCATCAACCAAACCCTTTCCTGGATTAGAATGGGCAGACTTGACAATTTTGAGAACATGCGGCCTAGTGACTATCAGGAATTAACTGATGTGGAGTTGCTGGAACACATCACAGTTAAATAAGAGACAAAGCCATTTGAAAGTACAAACATCAGGTCAAAAATCTGGACATCTAATTAGCATAAAATGTGAATACCAAATAGCATATAACTGTTACAGTTTCCAGGGACAGTACTCAGAAACACGTTTAAAAAAGGAGTGGAAAAAATGAAGGAAAAATATAAGAACATTATCAAAGGACAATAAAAAAATCCATAGACTGCAATATTCTACCACACAAGGTCATTTATTTTTGCTTCTGAAAAGGGGAGAGGTAAGATGTGTATCCCCTTTCTTTAAATTACTGGTGCCACTGGTATGTTGGTCATGTAATGTGGTTTTCTGTGTACCAGGCAGCTTCAAAAATCAAGTGTGACAAGGAGAATTCAGAATGTTGAGTAAAGGGGTAAATCAAGCCAGACAATAGGGACGTACATCTAAGAAAATAGGTACATTATGTGCAGGGATAAATCAGGACTGAAAACAGGAACCTTTCTCCAAGATAGGGCCAGTTGAGAAGTCTGAGCCAAAATGGAACATGGGACAAGTCAGAAACACTGACATCATCCATTCCACCAATTATTGTACCATGCCACAGAAATATACTGAGTTTTGGATACAGGTGCAGCTAAGGAAATGTTGCTGTTGGAGCTGAAAGATGTCTACTAACAATTTTTAGCTAGAAATTGGAGTAAGAAAATGAAATAGAAAGCATCTGATGCACAAACAATTCCCAGCTTCTTAACTGTATACCAGTGAATTAAAATTCAAAGACCCCCTTCCGCATCTTTATTTTAAGAAGAAATTCATATTTTTTTGTTTGAAAACTAAAGCTAAAAATCACACATACAAAAAAAGAGCATAGAAAAGCACCCCCACACCTACTGTTAAACATATATATATATATATATATATATATATATATATATATATATATATATATATATATATATGTATATATATATATGGGTCTACTTTGTAACAACGAAAGACCAGAACAATGAAACGCAGAACACCGAGACGAAAACAACGAAACCCCAGAACAGTGAAAAACACGTAAGTTTACAAAACACACATAACACACAATTGCCCCACACTACTAAACAAAACACCCTACACTAATGATAGGCAGAGGGGCAAGCCACCCTGCACCCCCCACATGGGGGAGCTGCGTCCCCCACATCCCCCTACTTTAATATTCTAATTCCGAGATCGTACAAACAGACACACAAGGCAAACACACCCACGCAGTACAGTCCCTCACACACACACACACACACACACACACACACACACACACACACACACACACAACACAGTCACAACACACACTTACACACAGCATTTTCCCTCACAAATACACTCACACACACACACACACACACACACACACACACACACACACACACACACACTTACCTACAGCAGAACACGAAAAGCGCTAATTCAAACTCCCATAACATCGGGATTTTGAATTTCGCGCTTTTCAGTGTTCTGCAGTTTCGTTGTTTTTGTCTCGGCATTCCATATTTCGATCTTCTGGTCTTGTGTGTGTGTGTGTGTGTGTGTGTGTGTGTGTGTGTGTGTGTGTGTGTGTGTGTGTGCACGCGCGTGTGTGTATGTATATATATATATATATATATATATATATATATATATATATATATATATATGTGTGTGTGTGTGTATGCGTGTGTGTGTGTTTGTGTATATGCCCTGCCAAAATAGTGCTTGAATGATGTAAATGAAGGCTGTTGCTTTAAGTAAATGATGTAGCCACCATATCTATATGGCTGTATTAACCAGAAAGCGGAATCATTTAATGACATTTAATATGATTTTTTTTTTACTCAGATGATTTTTATTTTGATGAAATAACACAATAATTTAATACATTCGTAACATTTGATAACTATTTACAGTATTTACATTCAGCCTGACAAAAAGGATTCAGATAAAAACATATGTAGTTAAATAATAAGTTAATATATAAACTATGATAGGAAGAGTTTGGTTCCATCTGTAGAGTATCACTCAAATTCAAAACTTTCCTCAATGGACTGTTAACCAATGGCTTAGGAAAAGTTCTTAGCTCTTTAGTTCTTTTCCCATTAGTATGCATTTCTTCAGTGATGATAGGAATTCCTCCATTGTGGGTACTACGTTAGAGTTCCATCTTCCAGTTATACATTTTCTGGCTATTGCTAACATTGTCCACAACAAATACAGGTCAGCTTTCTTCATATTATTACTATTAACATTCAATAAAATTAAAGACTTTGTCAAAACAAATATATCAGTATAGATAGCTTGAAGAAATTTGTTAATTTCATTCCAATATGATTTGATATTAGTACAGTCATAAAAAAATATGAGATCAGTCAGCATTAGTGGACACATGACATCTCCACCATAACTTGCTGTTTGAAGGGTTCATTTTTGAGAGTTTCTCAGGTGTCAGAAAGGATCTGTGTAGAAATTTCCAATGAAAAATCCTCCAGAATTGTGAATAAGAAGTTAGTTTAACTGAAAATAAAATGTTTATCTTCCACTGGTAATGATACTTGAAACCCTTTAGTTAGGTATTGCCAGTAAGAATCTTTAGGAGCTGTGTTATAGACAATTAAAGTGTTATATAGATATGATAATTCATTCTTAACATTGATATTATTATATAGAATTCCACAAATCCAGTTTATAATTTTTGGTACAGTTTTGAAGGATGAGTTATATAATATTCTACACAGATCCTTAGTGTATGCTGTGACACTCTGAAGAACCAACCAGTGATTAGGGGATAGACCATAGGTTGACAATATACTTTGTGTGTTCAAAGCTTTTTGGTTTTCAATACATTGCAACCAACAAAATAGGTTACTGTTTTCCCATAAGCCAAAAAACTCTCTATGTGTTTTATCAGGGAAATCCCTTGTAATAGTAAATGGTATTAAAAATCTATGCCACAGTTTTATATCTACATTTGTGTTAATGAATTTTCTAAACACATTAAAAATATTGTTTATTAGTGTTAGTTTAGTTAATTTTGTTGTACTATACTGTAAATTTAAACTTAAATAGTGCCATATCGTGTTATCTTTGTCAGTTACCAACCATTCTTTGATAAACAATTTTCATTCATTAGTATAACGGAGTGTAACTGTTTCCAATTGGAAGAGTATCTAGGATTTATCCAATTCATCAGTATTCTAATTATAGATGTCTTTATATAAGTTTCAGTCTCTGGGAATTTTAACCCCCCCTTGTTCCCATTTTCTGATATGATGAGAATATGCCACTCTACTTCTTTTGGGGTACCATAGGAATTTCATCAGAGCTGAAGTGATTTCTTTAAGGAGTTTCTTTCCTGGTAGAAGTATAAGGGCTTGATATATAATATTTTAAGTAACAAAACCATTTTTACCAGTTGTAACCTATCAAATTGCTTATTAATGTCTTGATTAAGTTTATGGCTTTAGCATAGTAAAGCTGAAAGGTTTCCACTATAGTCTTACCTAGGACTATTCCTAAATAGTCTAGAGTTGAAACTTGGTTTCCAATAATATGATTAACTGGAGCCTGTATGTTCTTTTTTATTTAATAATAAATATTTTGATTTGTTGAAGGAGTATCCTGAGATTTTTTGGAAATTTGTTGTTACTAGATCCACTTCACCTAACACTTCCTTAGAGTTGGGTAAGGTAAGTAAGACATCATCAGAAAACATCATTATTTTAGAAATATATTGGTCATATATATTTATACCTCTTATCTTTGGGTTATTACATATTAAAATGGCAAGTATTTCTATGGCCAGAGCAAATAGGATAGGGAGCATGGGACATCCTTGTCTAGTACCTCTAGTGATTTGAATTGCTTTGGAAGTAAAGGGAGCTAATTTGACATATGATAGATTATTTTCATAGATTTTCTTTATCATTGTTATAAAAAAGGAGGGGAAATCAAATAACAATAAGGCTTTAAATAAACCCCAATTTTAGGAGTCAAAGGCCTTTTGAATATCTAGACGTATTATCAATGCTTCATAGTTTCCTCTATTGAGGTAATCTATCAGTGTTAATACTCTTTTAATATTATCCTGTGTTTGCCTGTTATGTATGAAACCAGTTTGGTCTTCATTTATTATTTTAGATATGGGTATTTTCAATCTATTGATCATAATTGACATAAATAGTTTAGAATCATTATTCAACAAATAAATAGGTCTATATGAGTTGCAATGATTAGGGTCCTTATTCTCTTTTAATACAGGGAAATTAGACAATATCTCCAAGAAGGAGGAATATTTGCTAATGTTTGAACTTCAAGAAAGGTTTTATGTAGGAGAGAGATTATAGAAGGAGGGAACAATTTATAAATTTCGATAATTAAGCCATCTATTCCAGGTGCTTTATTAGACTTACTTCCTTTAATCCCATCTATAATTTCCTTTTGAGAAATAGGATTTTGTAGAGCTAACTTAAGTTCCTCAGGAATTCTTGTTATGTTGGAAACTATATTCTCTAATTTCTCACATTCATTTGTACTTATTTTATCTTTATGATGCTCTGCATAATGATAATTAAAAGCCTCCAGAATGTCTCCTATGTCCAAGACTTTTTTCCTTTTCCCTTCATAAAAGATACTACCAATGTTATTAATTTTTGATTGTTTCTTAACTTTCATAGATAGGTTATGAAGACTGAAGATGCTTAGGAGAGGTAGCATAAGAATTTAATTTCAATGTTTCCATAGCTAAATTAGTTTTATAGGATAATATTTCATTGTATTTCTTATTTGCTTCTTCTATTTTCTTCTTATTATCTGTAGCAATTAAGTTCGTATTACTTTTAAAAGATAATAATTGATTTTGGAGATGCTGTAACTCTGAGTCCCATTCTTTAATTTTATTTTTGTACCAGCTAATGGTTTTACCATATAGATAGGTCTTAAGAGAATCCCAAACCATAATTGTGTTTCCTTCAGGTTTATAATTAATCTCTAAGAAAAGCTGAAGTTCAGTAGTTATCCAAGATTAAAAATCTTTAATTTTTTGTGATATATGAAGGAATCCTTGAAGTAATAACTAACTGACTGAATTCCAAGTGTATTTTTAACAACAGGGAATTATGATCTGGAAAGGGACAAGGTTGTATTGAAAAATTCAAGATTTAGATTTAGAAATGTGAGATATAAATTTTATCTATTCTAGTCTGAGTACCATTTCTATAGTCTTGGTGTGAGAATAGTAAAGATTTTGATCCCAAAGCATTAAAGGAGTCTTTTAATTTAAACATTTCTGTCCATTTTTTTAACTGTTTGGCTGAGGACTATAGTCTAGGAGATTTCCTATTGGTAGTTTCTGTAATATCTGTGATACAATTGAAATCACCTCCTAGTATAATATTACCTTTAGAAGTAGTTGTAATAATGTCTTAAGTGTTTCTTAACTAGTCCAACCCCCATACCCTGGAACCAATATAAATTAGCCAGGGTCCAAATTCTATTGTTAAACTTAAGTATAACTAAGGCCATGAGTCCATCATTATCTACATGTTTGTAAATAATTTGGGGATTTAAGAAAGTCTTTTTCCATAGAATTGTTACTCCTCTGGTCTTATTTTTGATAAGAAGATTGAACAAGTATTGCATATTCCTTAGGGTCCCACATAAATGTGTCATTTATTTTAAAGTGTGTCTCTTGGAGAAAAAAAATACTTGAGCCTTGTTTAGTTTAAGATACCTTAGTACGTTAGCTCTCTTATATGGGTTGTTTAAGCCATTAGTATATAAGGATATCAAAGTTAAATCCATATCAAAGTCTTTAAAGATAACAAATAATAAAGGAACGTGTATTAATAGAATCCTGCATACCTAATACTCTTCCTGAATAGACAACAAAATATCTGTTGTTATATTTATATGTATCTCAATCCAAATAACTTTCCCCATGAAATATTTCAAAGCTAGAAAAACAGTTACATAAAACATTAAAAAATTAGCATATTTCACTCTGATATAAAGTTTAATACACCCTATACATGGAATGAGATACATTCCTAGTCTAGCAAACAAAACTAAATCTGCTAGACTACCTATTCCAACCATCAACCTTTGTTGGTTTGAGCCCATGAAAACAAAGTAAAAAATAGACAATATATTATAAATTAAGAGAAAAATAGTAGTGATAAACAACTAATCAGATATTAATTCCAGTTAGGTTTTAGAGATAAGTTACATATACTATTATTAGAAGCATTAAACATGTATACTGTAATTATTCACTAAGGAAGCAAGAGACATATTTGGATATATATAATCCGAATTTAGTGCTTAATAGATTAAGGAAGCATTAGTTTTATTAACAATCTAAATAATTACCCAAAATACCTAAGCATGTCATCTGTATTAGTTCTAATAAAAACTTCAAAATGGCAGAACAAATCAAAGAATCATTTAACATTCCTATTTACTTGCCCTCTGAATAAATCTTATCATGACAAACTCCCACTAAATAAA
The DNA here is from genome assembly GCF_019279795.1 of Protopterus annectens. Lineage (NCBI taxonomy): Eukaryota > Metazoa > Chordata > Ceratodontiformes > Protopteridae > Protopterus > Protopterus annectens. The sequence goes on from NC_056745.1 coordinate 1,227,055,099, forward strand.
AACTTCACAAGAATTGGGTGTTAGGCACATAGTGAGTTTGTGTCATTCCCAAAAGATGTTAACATAGATTCTTAGAAATATTCCATAAGACATATTTGTCCTTAATTAACTCCTACATTTTGGAATAACAGATGTTTAAATGACTAAAATCAATAATAATTAACTGGCATCAGTTAATATGACAAAAATTAGAAAAAACATTATTTATATAAAACTTACTATGGATAACAGGTCTTAAAAATGAATGACTGAAAGACAGAATTAAGATAGAAATAGCTGTAATTATCTACCATAGTAATAGGGTAATACTGAAGCTCATAACTTTGTTTTGTTATCACAAGTCATAGATATTACTGAGCTCTTTCCCTGTCATAAAGTGCTAATATACTAAAAAACATGACTATATAATAACTGAAAACATGACATCTGAAACATAAATAATATCTGTACTTTTCCGTTAAACCCCTTCCACTTAGCGCTGCTGTGTTTTGCTGCTATCTCGTTGGCACTTTGGATTGCCTTCTTTCCTACACCACTGACGAAGATGAAAAAAGAAAAACACACTGTTAGAGTTTGACAGTTGTCCAGATTTTGGAGGGATGCACTACCTTGTTCTCAAACCTTTGCACCATGCCTCCTAAAATTGGGAATTATTTTCAGAAATTCTCAGACATCACTAACAGTACTTAAAAACTGCTACTAATGTGGGGCCTTCTTCCTAATTATTTTGGGCTTTGTCTTTAACTCAAGATGCAAAAGTTGAGAGGTGGACAGTAAATACTTTAATTACACTGGCATATTACAAGAAACCTGTACACAGTACTACATATGTAGTTTACATATTCATAGTCACTTTTTAGAAAATATGTAATTTAGCAAGTCATTAATATGTCCCAGATGGGTGAAAGCAAAGGTAAAACAAATAGACTGCTACAGATATCTCTGCTTTGACCAGTTACGGCAGTATATAATCTTATGCCCTTTAATATACAAAATTAAGAACATGTGCATCATTTCTAAACTCTAAATTAAGTGGAACACAAAACTGCTCAACTGATTACAGCTCACCTTCCTTGACTAGTGCACCTCAGACAAGAAAGTGTACTTAATTAAGCACATTGAACATCAATTCTACTGTACTCTTTCAGTTGTTAGAGTCATTTAGCCAGCACTCTAACCAAATGACCATCTATCTTTCATTCCCTGAAGAACCAGCTTAATAAGTTATCTGTGTAAAATGGGCTCCAGACATTTGTGAAATCAAGACAGGAGACACCCACTCTTTCAAAGTCTTGCATTTTCACTTTAAACACTTAAAAATCATTTTTAAATCTGCTTGCAAAGGACATCTTGCTGCAAAATAAAACTCAGTTTTACTACTAATATCCAGGTATCACTTTTTTCCTTTACTAAACTGTTGAATTAGGGTTTCCAGACTTGCAGAATAGCAGCAAAACACAGCAGCGCAACGTGTTAGGGGTTTAACGGAAAAGTACAATAATATCTAAGATACAATAAGAAAATCAACATATTAGATACAAAGTAATTACAGTTCAATCACAGTTATTCAGATATATATTTGCTAGGATTTAGTATGGCATTTGAGTATCCTTACAGTTATTACCATTAGTCATTCCTGTAAATGGATAAGCCTGTACTAAACACTTGCTAACTCCATAGGAAAGTTATTTGTAAAGATCTATTTATAAAAAAACTCCAGTATATTCACTAGAAATAGTGGCTATGATTAACTGTTTACAAGAAAAAAATAACATTTCTATATATATTTTATCACAAAATATAGGCACTATTATAAAAGGGTACCATGAATATGTTTGCAGACAGTGTAGCTCATAATTATTGTAAAAGAAGCCTACTATGCTATATTAACCAATCAGAGACTTGACATTCACAGTTGGGCTTGCATATACACATTAGATATAATGTAATCTGATCTGCATGCATAGAATGCATGATGTCATGAGCTAAGTAAGAAAGCTGCACTTCTGAAATTTAAAACTGACATTTTCCCACCCAGCACACTACACAGTATAGTTTCCTGACCTCACTTTAACTGTATCACAAAGTCTTCTTAGTTAGAGTAACAAATGTAAAGTTTAACTGTCAGATACTTCCAAAGAGTAAATTAACATTCAATACAATACAATACAATATGCTTCTAAGTGTGTTACACTGGATTGATGCTGCTGTATAAGTTCCTTGAAAGAATCTGTTTGTTTCTGACAATTTTTCTTGAGGTTTTGTAAATTCTCCTTAAAATCATCCATTTTTATTGAGAGTTCTTGTAGAGCAGATGTCACAAGCTGCATTTCTTTTTTTAAAGCCATGTCAGAATGAGAAGTCTTCAAAGTGCTCGTCTCCACAAATGATATATTCTCCTTTATAATTTGTCAGGAAAACACTTTCCTAAGTTCACCAAAGTTAATAATAATATAGTTTATACTTTCATCTATCAATTCTAAGTATTTTTACTAAAATAAAATAAGTTATTTCCTGTTTTTTATACTAGTTTCATGGAGCTCTGAAAAACTGCTGCTATCAGTTGGCTATCTTGGCTCCGCCCCAAAGACATTTAATTTGTGATGTATAAAGTAAGGGGTTCAAATATGGCTCCTTTCCTTAAACCATAACTAAGAACTTCTTCTTCTTTCGGCTTTTCCCGGTTAGGGGTCACCACAGTTGATCACCTATCCACTCATGATTGGCAGTGGAGTTTTACGGTGTCGCGTTGCCAGCCTGGTGCCCAACCTTCCACGAAAGGCGCACACACACACACACACACGCACACACGCACACACACACACACACACACACACACACACACACACACACACACACACACACACACACACACACACACACATGCCTAGGGACAATTTAAAGTGTCCAATCCACCTACAGCATGTCTTTAGGATGTGGGAGGAAACCAGAGCACCTGGAGGAAACCCACACAACCACAGGGAGGACATGCAGACTCCACACAGAAGGCACCTCAGCCGAGGATCGAACTGGAGAGCCTCTTGCTGTGAGGCGGCAATGCAAACTGCTGCGCCACCATGGCCGCCCATGCTTTTTATTATCTTAACTCTAAAGTATTAGTTATGATGAAGAATGTATTTCTGTAGTTCATTTAATTGGATTTTCATACTATTTATTTACAATACAAGAAAATGACACAAGGTATTCTTTAATTCATTCATCTCTACTCTAATCTCTGGTGTCAGGTCAGACTTTCATGAACTTTCCGCCACAATGCTTCGTTACCACCAGCCTCCTACGAAGCTCAGGTTTATTTAAATGCTTACTTGTTTCATCAGCCTGTCACTATTTTATAATGTCAACATCACTGGTATCACAGTTAACCTTTCTAGGCTATTCCATACCTTCAGGATAATTAATCTTAAGGGCCATCATAAAAAATAAGGTGGGAGAAGAGTTACATGTAACATAGCTAAGGCATTCTAAAATTAATGACAGACTGAAATGAGCCTGATAGTAGCAAGGGGATTTGACCCTCACCCAATAACCAAACTAAGCACAGAGCATTAATTACTTCAATAATATATGAATTCACCAGAACATAAAAAAAAATTGTTAATATATACCTTAACCAAGACATCTCATTGCATCAGAGTAAAGACACCATGAATGGCTCAATAACTGACCACGCTCAAATGCTCTTGGTCTGCAATGATTCACACTTCCCAAGAAGCCCAAGGATAATAATTCAAGAGAGAATTAAAAGGATTTTGAACCTACTGCTTTCAATTTTTATATTATAACTTTGGATTGGATTGGATTGGATTGGTTCATGCTTCACTCGTTCTTATTATAGATGCGCCAGAATATGTTAGCAGTATTAGCTACCAATATTATAAAAGAGTTTTAGGCAAGAATGCTGAAAGGTTAATCCCTAACATATGCAAATTCAGGATGGACAGTGACTCATTCAGGGAGGGTTATAAGACTAGGAATGAAATGACAGATGGTATTTGGTTCAAAGGTACTTTATATTCTGTAAGAAAACAGCCACTTCCTAGTAGATGCATGGAAGACACAGAAAGACAGATAATAGAAAATCAGAGAAATGTGTTCACAAATTTGGAAACCTTCCCTTTTCAAGGCATCTCTGTATATATGTAAATTTCCCCTGAAATATTTTTACATTTTCTGTTACCATTTTAGATTTCTTGCCTTTAGTTGTACTTCAGATAATGTGGTTTTACTAGCTTTTGCAGCTGTATTTGTTTTACTATTAATTATGCAAGCTCTTCTGCTTGCATTTCACCTAGGTTGTAGTTGAATGCTGTCCACAGATTCATTTCACTTGCTTGGTTACCAAGTAACAGACAAGTACAAGATATGAAGATACAAACATGATGGCCTGGAATAGTCTTTTAGAATTAGCAGTAGTGTCAAAAACAATGAGCGTATTCAGCAAGCACAGGACATAAATAAATTTATTACAGGGTGTGGGAGAATTAGCTTTTGGTTAACTAATATTTGCAGTTCATCTGATGAGAAAAATAAGTAAACAAATGGTCATTATCTCTCTTTCCTGAAAGTAGGCAAACCAGCATTTAGCTCTCACTTCTACCATCCCCTGCCCAGCTCTTCCAATGTGTGAGCTACTAATATGTAAATACTAGGCTCCAGATCATTTCAAGCCTAGACAATCTCCCTTAGCAAGGATCAAACCCTGAACCTCTGGTCTGTAAAGTAAGCACCTTAACCATTATACCAACACCCAATCTACAACTTAAGTTGTCTGGGTTATACTCAGGTTTTATCCCTTCAAGCCACAGAGCAATGATTCAAACATTTGTTTTTAAGTCATTTTGTCCACATCCCCTGCGATCAATAATTCCCCATTCTGTAGCAGCTCATTCATTCCACATGATTCTTGGTGTCCTAGGACATTGGGAGAGGAAGGCAAAAGCTAGAGATCACAGCCATCATCCAGCAGGAGGTAGGAGATTTTATTGAAGGTGTCTGACACTCTTGTTACTCTGAGCCTTTCAGAATGCATGCTTGATGTTAACAGAAATCTGTACCCCATCTAGACTGTACACCCTACTGTGGGGGCTTGCACCCCAACATCCTTGTAGCATAAAAGCTGCAGCACTGGGCTTTCCTTCAGGTGACAGGCAATTACTGTGGGACCCTGCCAATTGAATATGCATCGATGCTCTTATTCACATCCTTCTTAGGGTAGTTCTTTATGTCCATGATTTGTTATCTGAACCAGGGTTGTAGCATGCATGTGCAGACAGACATACAGGCAATTACACATGCACACACACACACACACACACACACACACACACACACACACACACACACACACACACACACACACACACACACACACACACACACACACACACACACACAGACACACACACACACACACTTTTTCCTCAGCATACATTTGGACTACTATCATAGGACTGAGCACTGCTCACACTTTATTTCCTACTGACTATGCCTTTTGCCTTTGTCTGTGTCATGCAGTGTTTCTTGGTTAAGTACAGTTATTAGGAGTGCATTTTATGTGTCCTTACAACTCCGCTAAGTAATTTTTTTTTTTTTTATGCTGGAAGGTAAGATGAACTACAGAACGCTTTTTCACATCAGCCTGTTGTACATAATTAATCTGGATATCGAACAGATCAGACATGAATTCAGAGTACCTACAGCACATGGTGCAGAATGCACATTACTACTCTGCAAGACACAATGTAACAGTTAG
>NC_056745.1:1227065871-1227080871 GCF_019279795.1 Protopterus annectens
CTTTATCATATTTTATATCTACATGTACAGCACAGTTTTACCAGCAGTCAAGACATTTATAGGCACTATCAATCATCTGCACTGCTGGACTGAAACACTTTATTTAATGATGAATGCAACCAAAATACTAATACATTTTTAAAACATGATCAAGGAAACATTCATTTATCAATTCTTAAAAGTAATGCAGGTCATAGTAAGTCTTGTGTAGGTAGGTACTGCATGGTATACAGTGCATTTACATGAACAGAGACAGAGTATATATATGTGAGATAAAACAGATGCTGCAGCTAGGGGACATTTTGGATACATATTGATTGGGTAAATTGAACAAGCATAAACTGGTGCAGCACACACACAAAATACTAATGTGCCCAGCAGAAATGCTGGGTATCACTGGAGAGTTGGATTACCTGAACCAACTTCAGGTACTCCTCTCAGTACAATAATCTATACCAGCAAAATAAGTTACACAGTAACATCTGCAACAGAGTGAAATTGTTTTGAGTGCACAGTGAGTCAATGCATGCTCTGGTGAAATATGGAATCTTCAGAAATGAATGGGCCCTTTTACCCTTGGGCACCAAGTAATGTATTGCCTTGACTATGATAGCCCTGGGGGACTTTGTCCAACAACGTATATGCTAGGGGTCTCACAGACATCTATGCAAGGGATACTGGATATATTTATGGGTATGCCAATAGAACATGTGGAATACCATATATATTTTTTCAAGCCAACACAGGAGTGCCACTGTTTGTGGTATTGCCCTCCTACCATCAATCCAGGCTGCCATGCACATACATAATAATCAAAGCACACCATCTACTTCAAAAGGAAAGGCTACTAACATTCTTTGAATTGCCGAGGAGGGGCTTTATTGCAGATGGCTTCATAACAAACGCGTTTATTCAGTGCCCACTCAGTACACTTGAAGCCATTGTATGGCACATCATGACCTTTCACATTGCTTTCAGCAGGTTGACTTTCCACAGGGATATCTCAACCAGAGGTATAAGTAGTATTCTGTCCAGTAATAGTCAAACCAGCCTATGCTTGCAAGACATAACAAATGCCATAAACTATTTCAGATACAGCAGGTGATGCAGGATACTCCCTGGAGCTATGGCTGATGATACCAGTGATGCCTTCACATATATTAGGTAGACATCATTTTAACATCACACAGACCTAATTTATGGTACAAGATATAGATGGGCTTCTCCAGATGTGATTTATATGCATTGGCACCTTAGGAAAGACAATGCAGTACATATCTGACAAGGTTAGCAATATGTTTGTGGTTTGTGCCATACTGTGCAAATAACTGTCAAAAAGTGGGTTACTCATGATATGATACAAACACCAACCACACAAGCTCCAGAGGAAGCTGAAACACAGGAATTCTCCTCAAACAAAAAAACACCAAACACTGCTGTAGCTGCCAATTTTCTTTCTTTATTCAATACATCCTGGTACATCGGCCTCACAGGCCTTCAATGGAATAATTTCATACAATCCAAGCAGCTTTTTATATTCCATCTCAACATTAATTCGTCTTAGTTTAATTAAATAATTAAATCAATAAATCAATTAAACAATTAAATGTTTTCCTTCAAACATTATGCAGCTTAGAGCCTAGAGATGTTCCCCCACATACACACACTCACACTTACACAAAAATCATAATTATATTAAATATATAAACCCAACACAGAGTGAATTTCCCAAATAACATTTTATAAAAATATATAATTCACTTCTATTGCTTAATACATATTCACATTTTCTCATATACCCCAATAACTTGCGCAATTACACATAAAATACTTTTTAACCTACCCCCAAGGTTTGATTATAAATATTTATCCATGACATATACATTTATTAAATGTAAACTTATTCTAGGTTTTTTTTATTTTTGGTCCTTACTTTATTGCACTTATTTATTCTTGATGTTAAATTAATCAACTAGTTTTTATTCATCCAAAGTTTAATTCCTTTTTTAACCTAAACCAAACACATTTGTTCTGAAATAAGCTGAAAACAATCCATTGGATTTAACATCTAAATGCCCCAATCAATATCCAGCTTGAGACCCCTAGGATATAGAGTGCCCAATTATACTATTAGTTTAGTTTCCAATTTAATCAACTTTCTTTTGAATTCACCCCCCCCCCCCATTATTTGGTCTTCAAAGCGCTTTGCTAATACACTAAAAAAATTATCTATACTACCCCCATGTGTGTCGCAAAAATGTTGTGCCACTGGGCTATCTAATCTCTTTTTGTTACATCACACAGATGCTCCGAAATTCTAAATTTCACCTTTCTTTTTGTTTGCTCCACATACCATTTGCAAAGTGTACATCCACATCCAATGATGTAAACTACACCACACGAATTACAACTAAATTCATTTTTAGCCAGAAACTTTTTTCCATTTATTATCCAACCATCAATATTTGTTAATTTCTCACATACTTTGCAGACCCACATGGAAATACTCCCTTTCTTTTTACTATATCAACCTTATTTCTTGTTCTTAACCACTCTTTTACATTATATAATAAAAAAAACGTAGCACAAGAGCAAAAGCAAGGGTCAAATCTTATATTCAAAGCCAGATACTTTTATTAGTAAAACAATGGATCAGCACTTTCGCTAAAAAATAGCTTCATCAGATCACAATGTTTGCTTAACATAGACAGTTTAAATATTAAAGCACATGGTGAGTACAATTCAAATGAACCAGTCATCATCACACATCAATTAGTTCACTTAACATTTAAAGCAGCAAATTCAAAAGTATATCAGTGCATTCATTACTGCTACTAATCATATAAAAAAATATATATATATATAAAAATATATATATAAAAAACTAACTCCATTTAAAAAAGGCATCCTTTGAATACAACAAAAGATATAAATATAGTATAAAACTGTAATAAAAATTTTTGTTGTTAAAATGCATTATGAAAATTATTTATATATATCTATTACAATTTAAAAATAACTAAATATTCTCATATCTTTATGTGTCTGCGTTTTCTAAGTACAGGTTTGATAGAGACTTTGTCATTTAGTCCTGAGCCTCTATCTGCTCTTAGCAAAATAATCCAGTTGTTTTCCTTCTCCTCTGTATATGTCATTATGTTATCTCCTCTTGCATTAGGTTCTATTACTTCTAGTACCCTAAATTGAAATTCATGTTGAGTGTTGTGTAAGACAGTGTGCTTGGCTAAAGCATTCTGCGTAATACTTTTTCTGATGTTATAAATATGCTCTCTTATCCTGTCACGTAGTGGGCGGTTCGTCTTACCCACATAAAATGATGAACATATTTTGCAAACTGCCAGGTAAACAACATTAGGTGTCATACAATTCGCATGTGTTCTAAAATAAAATGTTTTACCATTATCTGGATGGATAAATGTGGTATTGCTATCAATATAACAACAAAAATTGCAATGACCACATTTTTCTGTATGTCCTGAACTAACATGCTGTATAGCTTTCTTAGGATAACAGAGGAGTCTTTTTAAGTTGTTTCTGTTCCTATATATAAAAGAGGGTTCTTTGCCAACTATGTTAGAAATCTCTTCGTCAGCCTTTAGTATATCCCAGTGTTTGCATATGATATTCTTGACTTCAAATAAGTCTGTTGTATAACTTGTTGCAAATTTGACATTCAAAGGTGTCGGAGGAATATCAGTTCTAATGATATCCTGTACTGGACCAAAATAAGGTTTACCTCTAACATCACGTGAATTGAGGGCTTCAGTAGTGTATTGATCTATTTTACTAATTTTGTAGCCCCTATTCTTTAATCTGTTCCGTAAACATGACAGATCTTTTTTCTAAGCCTATTTCTGACGGATTTAGCCTAGAACATCTTAAAGATTGTCCTTTAATTATATTTTTAAAAATATGGGGTGGATGCATACTTGTCCTATGTAGTAACATGTTGCTGTGACAAGGTTTCCGATATGCCCCTGTGTTGATGAGACCATTGTGTAATCTTTCTACATAAACATCTAGGAACACCACTTTCTCATAGGAGTATTGCATAGTGAATTTCAAACAATTTGTCAAGCTATTCATGATGTTTAAAAACTTTTCTAAGCTATCTACTGTTCCATTCCATAGAAAAAAGACATCGTCTACAAATCTACGAAAGAAGATGACATATTCCTTAAAAAACTTTTCTTTAAACAAAACTTCTTGTTCCCAAAATGCTAGAAACATGTTGGCGTAGCTGTTGGCACAAGGAGTGCCCATTGCTACGCCTTCATGTTGCTTGAAAATCTTATCATCAAACATAAACATGTTATTATAAAGCACAAGTTCAAGAAAATGGACAATCAGATCTATCAACAATTCAGAATAGTCACTACATTCTTTTAAATAATTTGTGACAAAAGTTAAACCTAGTTCATTGGGTATTACAGTGAACAAGGACTGTATATCTAGGGTGACAAAATAACAAGCATTAATATTGTCACAATGTGTGATGCATTCATAAAGGTCTACCAAAAATTGCTTTGTGTCACTTAAGACAAATTTATTTTTATTCAAAATGGGTCTTAAATGCTTCTCTATGAATACTGATAAATGTTCAGTAACCCACTCTTCCAGATACAATGGGCCTCATTGGTGGGTTACTTGAATCTTTATGTAACTTAGGAAGTCCATAAATTAGAGGCAACATTGGTTTCTCAACCATAAGGTATTCATAGGCATTTCTATCAATTAAATTACTTTTGTAAATATCAGTAAGGGTATCAAATACATACCTACAGGTGTCATGAACATCTGATGTATTAATGATACCATAAAATTTGTCTTGTAACATATCATGCATAGCATTCATATAATGTTCTTTGTCCAGGACGACAACACCAGAACCTTTATCTGCTGGCCTAACTACAATATTCTTATTTAATTGCAGGTTATTCAAGCTTTTTCTTTCATTGAATGTTAGATTATCTGATTTCTTTAATTTATTATATGTCTTAGTTTCATAGTAATGATGCAACTCTTCCTCAGTTACTTTCAAAAAAGCCTCTACTAGAGGGTGATTTACGGGTACATAATCACTAAGATTCTTTTTTTTATTTTTGGTCCTTACTTTATTGCACTTATTTATTCTTGATGTTAAATTAATCAACTAGGTTTTATTCATCCAAAGTTTAATTCCTTTTTTAACCTAAACCAAACACATTTGTTCTGAAATAAGCTGAAAACAATCCATTGGATTTAACATCTAAATGCCCCAATCAATATCCAGCTTGAGACCCCTAGGATATAGAGTGCCCAATTATACTATTAGTTTAGTTTCCAATTTAATCAACTTTCTTTTGAATTCACCCCCCCCCCCATTATTTGGTCTTCAAAGCACTTTGCTAATACACAAAAAAAAAAATATCTACACTACCCCCATGTGTGTCGCAAAAATGTTGTGCCACTGGGCTATCTAATCTCTTTTTGTTACATCACACAGATGCTCCGAAATTCTAAGTTTCACCTTTCTTTTTGTTTGCTCCACATACCATTTGCAAAGTGTACATCCACATCCAATGATGTAAACTACACCACACGAATTACAACTAAATTCATTTTTAACCAGAAACTTTTTTCCATTTATTATCCAACCATCAATATTTTTTAATTTCTCACATACTTTGCAGACCCACATGGAAATACTTCCTTTCTTTTTACTATATCAACCTTATTTCTTGTTCTTAACCACTCTTTTACATTATTAAATCTACCAAATAAAAAGATAACTTTCTCTGGAAATAACTTCCCTACTACTTCATCCCTACATACAACTGGCCAAAGATTATTTACTAACCCCCTAAGTACTTCAGAAAGGGGAGAGAATTTGTTCACAAAGAAAAGGGGTTCTATACTCACCTTCTCCATTTCATTTTTCCTAATAAACTTCTCATGTTGAATAGAAAGACTACTTTTCCTTTTGTAACTCATATTTCTCTTCAGTTTATTGAAAGCTTCACTTATATATTCCATACTGTATCCTCACTTTAATAATCTCTTCTTAACTAGATCAAATTCCCTCTCCAACATTTTTTTTGTCATAAGTATTGGTCATTATTCTTCTGAACTCACCATAAGGAAGGGATTTTATCAAATGATTGGGATGAGCACTGCCAGCTTCCAAAAAGCAATCCGCAGCTGTTTCCTTATGGTATGGTTTGTACAGCAAAACACCCCTTTCATCTGCATAAAATTCAACATCCAAGAATTGCATTCTGTTCCTACTAGTTCTAAAAGTAAATTCCAAACCACAAGTATTTTGACCAAGTAATTTCATAGATTCATGAAACTCATTAATCTCCCCCTGCACACAAAAATCAAATCATCAATGAACCTTTTAAACATGATTACATTGTCCTTAAAAATATACACAAACATATTTTCAAAGTGTGCCATAAATAAAACTGCATAGGATGGGGCAAAAGCCACCCCCATTGCAGTGCCTTTCAATTGCAAATAATAATCATTTTCAAAAACAAAGTAATTATGCATCAAAGCAAACTCTAATAACTGACAAATATAAGTGTTTTTTGGGCCCTCATCCAACATTTTAACCACTGCTTCCAGGCTCATCTCGATATTGATATTGGTGTACAGGGACTTGACATCCACACAGGCAAGATAAAGGTTTGGGTCCCACTGAATCTTTTTTATATTTTCCAACACGAGAGGTAATTTTAATATATGATTGCACTCTAGGAAGATATATCTTTAAGTGGGCGTCCAGAGAGATGCCTGTGTTTTGTAAAAAAGAACTCACCCCTGAGACTATTGGTCTACCAGGGGGTTTAGTCATTGACTTTTGAATTTTAGGAATGACAAAAAACCTGGCATCTTTTGGATGTTTCAAATACAACTTTTTAACATCCCCATAAGCAAATAATCCCAGTCTTTCTCCTCTTTCTAATAACTCCAACTACCTCCCATTGAATTCTTTTATTGGATTACCTGATAACTTTTTATAAACTTTGTCATCTGACAACAATTCCAAAGCCATATTACTGTAATCCCTTTTATTCAAAATCACCCAGTTTTTGTCCTTATCCAACTGTGTGAATGCATATTGATCAGTAACAGTACGTAACTGTTTAAGAGCTAACCAATGCTCTCTACTCAAATTCCATTATTTACAGCTTGACATAAAATCATGCTATGCAAATTCAATCTGTTTACAAAGTGCACATTCACAGACATTGATTGCATTTGTATTCTACGTGGGTATAAAAGAACTAGTACAGGGCACCTTAGGCATTTTTAATTTACCATATCCAGTTGAAAAACCAACATTAGTTACACTGCTTATCTCAGACTCACTTTCCACACTCACACATTAGTTACACTGCTTATCTCAGACACACCTCCCACACTCTCACATTAGTTACAATGCTTATCTCAGACTCACCTTCCACACAATCATTCTCAAAATCCCAAAAAACAAATGGATTGGCATGTAGAGAAATGTCCAACAAAGAATCTTCCATGATATCATTATCAAAATCAATCAAGGGATTTGCTTCATTCTTCTGTAGGCGATGTTGTTTTTTTGGCACCAAAACACCCTCAAATTCAATTTTCTACAAAACACTTTGATTTTGTTAACAACTTCAAACAATGAAGGAAAAAAAGTTGGCACATATTTCGAGCCTTTAAGCAAAACACTTCTCATTGTTTCAGATAGCACCAAATCAGAAAGATTCACAATGTCAAGACTTTTTTTAGGTTTTCTCGCTTCATTCCCTATCATGTCCCTCAGAACAAACTTGCCCAAAAAAACATCATATTCGGATACCGAACGAATCAAGGGAGGGTTAAAATTAAAGTCATAGTCATTCACCCTCTGGGGTAACAAATTCACTTCTCTGTTCTGCGGGAAAATATTATCAACTGACTGAGTGGAACATACCTTAAACTGCCCTGCTAGACAATTTAATTCCTTCCCCCTTTCCCTGGAACCTCCTTCCTCTTCCTTTCACTAGGTTCTGGTCTTCCGAAAACCTCACCATCATCTGTAGATGCTGCTTCTTCAAACACTCTACTAACATCTTCAAAGGACATGCTCTTCTGCCCTTTGGATGTTAATTCATCAGATGATACCATTTCTCACAAGGATGGTCACGTACAAGATCTTCCTCTTCTAAAGCTTATCTGCCTGGAATGCCCTCTCGTTCCTTTGCGTTGCCAAGAAAAAATAACTCCACTACTATAATCAGTTATATCTCGAGACAATTCCTTCTTTTTCCTAATGACCACCTCTGATTCCATTTTGGCAATGTCTGATTTTATATTTATTTTATTTTTTATTTATTTTACATTTGTTAACCGGGGGTGTCTGACTGAGCCGAAAAGGCCCTTTTTCAGCAGAGGCCCAGGGAGAAAAGCTCCACAAAGAAAAATTACAGACACATTTAGTTATTTAGACATAATCAGTATACACACAAATTACAAGAGACATGTTTTTACAGTGGTATGCGGCACAAACAGTTACAGTGGAGAGAACAATCAAAAAAATATTAATTTTAAAAATAAAGGTAAGTAATAGATTTGTGGTGTACAGCTGAACTTTGGAATGTAGGTAGAATACATACATAGTACACAGGTACAGTACATACATTGTAGATTAGCCAGTGTTTGTGAATAAGATTGAAAAACTATTATCAATTGCTCTAGATTTAGTATGCATATGTTATCCGCTTTCACTAGCCTGGGAGCAATCATGGCACTGCCAACTTTGCTTGAGATGTTGCCTGATGAGGTCTTTAAAGGAGGCTTTAGATGATGTGTTTTGAATGCTAGTAGGGACAGAGTTCCATTTTTTAGCCACCAAACTACTATATAGTGCATCTCCAAAGCTATTGTAGCTGTTGATGACTTCTAGTAGTAGTTTGCTTGATGATCTAAGAGGCCTTTTGGCTGAGTGATGTTGTACTAGGTTTTTGAGGGCAGGACACTTATTGGGGAGGTAATAGATAGAATGACAGAGGCAGAGCTGATTGTAGGTTAGGAGGATGGGCAGTTCAAGCCAGTGGAGCTGTCTCAAAGCAGTACAGTGATGAGTTCTATATGAGCAATTTGCAGCAAAGCGGGCAATTCTGTTATAGCAAGCTTCCATTTTGCTTAGTTCAGTTTTGTTGAGATTAGTCAGAATGGGAGATGCATAGAGTAAGGTGGATAGAAGTTGGGAGCGAGCAATGGCTGATCTTCTGTTGTTGGTAAGAAATGGTTTGATACGGTAGAGTGACCCCAGTTTGGCATGTACTTTTTTAATAGTCAAGTTCAGATGACTATCAAATTTTAGGTGGGAGTCTATGGTTATTCCCAATAGCTTAGCCTGTGCCACAGGAGCAATTGGAGTAGCATTTGTGGAGTAGATAGTGAATTGACTGTTAGTGTTTTTGTTAGAACTGGTTATAATCATAAGCTGAGTTTTCTTTGGATTGAGGATAAGTTGGGCTTTGGTAAGGTAGTTTTCAACGTCAGAGAATGCTAGTTGAGTTGTTTGCAGGAGGGTGGGAATGTTTTGTGCAGCACAGATTAAGGTAGTGTCATCTGCATACTGAATTATAGATGCATGCTGTGTGGAGGTCATTTGTGAAGACTGTGAATAGTAGTGGTCCTAAGATAGAACCCTGTGGGACTCCTATAGTTATGGGCAGCTGAGGAGAGAGAGAATTTTCCCATTTCACAGCTTGGTACTTATCAGTTAAGTAGCTTTGGAACCAGGTAAGAGTGGAATTAGATAGATGATATTGGTTTAGTTTGTTTAGCAGGATTTGGTGTGAGACTGTGTCAAATGCTTTGGACATATCCATAAAAAGAGTTGGCACTTGCAGGCCTTCATTTTTGAGACGGTTTACTGTTTCTGTGAAGCAGAGGAGAGCTGTAGTGGTACTATGGGCAGGTCTGAAACCATGCTGAGTAGGTGACAGGATGTTGCAGTCTAGGAGATAGTTTAGCATCTGGGTGTGGATGCATTTTTCTAGGATTCTGGCCAGGGGGGAGAGTAAAGCAATGGGTCTGTAGTTATTAAGTTCAGTGGAGGTCCCGCCTTTATGTATGGGTGTAACATACAGCAGTTTGCTGGAATAATTGGCCTCCGAGGTGTCATTAATTAATGTCTTGTGTAAATGTATGATATTTTTTCGTACTTTCTTGTGGGCATGAGTATTTTTCTTAATGAGAATCTTTAGCCAGTTAGTTTTACAAGCTAATGAGACAGATTTCCATTCTTCCAGAAGGTCAAATTCCTCCTCTAAAAAATCATATGCTGGAAGCCTATCAACTCTTAGCCCCCTGGGAGTTAAATTCCTGTCCACATATTTTTGTAACAACTTAATATAATAATATAATGACACCTCTTTCTCCAACAATTTCTCCAGCTTCTCAAACCTTTCATCTGTTCGACTGTTCATCCCCATGGACCATGAATCATTTTCCAACATTCTACTGTCTCTTTCCTTCCACATCTCTGTGCATATAAACTTGCCCACTTCAGTTTGTGTTCTAAAGACACCTGGAACAGCAGAAGTTCCATCCAACAACATGATACAAACACCAACCACACAAGCTCCAGAGGAAGCTGCAACACAGGAATTCTCCTCAAACAAACCAAGCAGTGCTGTAGCTGCCAATTTTCTTTCTTTATTCAATACATCCTGGTACCTCGGCCTCACAGGCCTTCAATGGACTAATTAAATCAATAAATCAAACAATTAAATGTTTTCCTTCAAACATTATGCAGCTTAGAGCCTAGAGATGTGCCCTGCAAATACACACACTCACAGTTACACAAAAATCATAATTATATTAAATACATTAACCCAACACAGAGTGAATTTCCCAAATAACATTTTATGAAGATATATAACTCACTTCTGTTGCTTAATACATATTCACATTTTCTCATATACCCCAATAACTTACACAATTACACATAAAATACTTTTCAACCTACCCCCCAAGGTTTGGTTATAAATATTTATCCATGACATATACATTTATTAAATGTAAATTTATTTTAGTTTTTTTTATTTTTGGTCTTTACTTTATTGCACTTATTTATCCTTGATGTTAAATTAATCAACTAGTTTTTATTCATCCAAATTTTAATTCCTTTTTTAACCTAAACCAAACACATTTGTTCTGAAATAAGCTGAACACAATCCAATTGATTTATTGATTTAATTATTTAATTAAACTAAGATGAATTAATGTTGAGATGGAATATAAAAAGCTGCTTGGATTGTATGAAGTTATTCCATTGAAGGCCTGTGAGGCCGAGGTACCAAGATGTATTGAATAAAGAAAGAAAATTGGCAGCTACAGCAGTGCTTGGTGTTTTTTTGTAACTCAGGATGTGCTCAGTTGGCTTGTCAGTTATTGGCAGTCAATACCACTGCAACACCTGTGACATCAGTGACCAGGAGGATGTTACAGATGGGCATACCCACCATGGAATGCCACACTGAGTACAGGGTAGCACAGGAAAAGTGGCAACACAGCCACACAGATTAAAAGATGCATCATTACAGATGTTTATAGATAATTACTAGGCTTGAAGTCGAAGAGACTGTTGAGGGAGCTATGCCAGTTTCACAGCTGTTCCAGCAGCATGTCTGGTTAAGTAACTTGCTCATAGTCACATGCTAGGCAAGTAGAGGCTGAGGGAATCAAACCTACGATTACAAGATATGGCTTATTAACAGCTCATTGCCTTAACCCTCTATACTAACTGCCAGATTAATTGCCAAACTGAAGCCAGTAGTGCCAAACTGAAGCTGTGTAATGCAGTACATTGGCTTATTACACTGTGCAACACTCACTACCAAATATTACACTGTGCAGCACTCACTACCAAATAAAAAAGAAAAGTAGAAAATGGTCAGGTTAGTTAGCCATCATCATCATCAATTGCACAGATGACACAGGACACACCGCGCATTGCATTTAACAGGCAGAGTAGACCTTGAGAATTGTTCATCTTTTAAAAATAATGGGCTGAATATCAATACATTATGAATGCTATTCAAATTGCAGTGCACTTGTTGACTAAATTGTGCTGTCCATATAATCCTATTCAAATTGCAGTGCATTTGTGGATTGGGTGGTGCTGTTCATATAATCCTATTCAAATTGCTATGCACTTGTTGACTAAGTTGTGCTGTCCATAAAATGCTATTCAAATTGCAGTGCATTTGTGGACTGCATGGTGCTGTTCATATAATCCTTTTCAAATTGCAGTGCACTTGTTGACTAAGTTGTGCTGTTCATATAATCCTATTCAAATTGCAGTGCACTTGTTGACTAAGTTGTGCTGTTCATATAATCCTATTCAAATTGCAGTGCACTTGTTTACTAAGTTGTGCCGTTCATATAATGCTACTTATATTGCAATGCAGTTGTTGACAAAGTTGTGCCATTTATATTTCATGAAGTGCATGTGAACTAAATGGCTGTGAATCACCTAATGAGGTAAATCTGCCTCTATGGTATTCTGCAGCAGCTTATAACAATAGTACCCCTTGTCTTACTGACATGGGCAATAATTTGCTCATCCATGCTGAAATCAGCACACTGCTGAGTCTTCCAGACTCAGATGTCTGACTAAGCCATTGTATTAAGGAACACTATACTGAGTACAGGATCTCAGCCATAAAGAAACATGAGACAGATATGCCGCTAGCTCCAGTATTTAGTGTCAAGTTCCTGACCTCCTTTGGTCATATGTAAGACATTGCCACATATCATTACTCTTAATGTTGTACTACATATAAAACCACACAGCTATGCACCCCCCCCCCCCACACACACACACATATGAGTATCTTCCTGTGGTAGCTGAGTTCACACTCTGTGACCATTTCTGCAGCATTCATGTATAATGTTAAATGTTGTTTGAAGGGAGGTGGTGTCAGCAAGGTTATGGACAATGATCTTAATATACTGCACATGAACTGTTTGCATACTAAATGTTTTAGACTTAGAAATGAATATCATGTATAATGCCACCACAGAAGAAATCAAAAAAGAGGCCAGTACCAGAACAGATGCACCTAGTAAGAACGTTATTTAGAAAACCCCTCAACCGGTTTCGGCACAAAGCCTTCATCAGTAATGACAAAAAGCAAATAATGATTCATTTATATACCCTGACTGAACATGTCTTCCTGTGATGTCCTATCTTTAACATTGTATCCCTCTACAATTTGTCATTAAGTCCCGTTATAAATAATCCATCTAACTTAATAATCCACTTTTTTCTTTTTGATTAAGAACAGAGTGCTAACCAATCTTACATGTTCTGTCCCCCAATATCCTAGCTATAACCATAAAGCTAAATATAGCAGATGAATGAGATTGACAATGTCTGTAGAGTGCATTTGTTATTCATTTATTGCGAATATCACTGAAATGTTCTGATATTCTTAAATGTAGGGGCCTAGATGTCTGTCCTACATAAAATGAAGAGAAAAAACACCTTACCAAATAAATCTGATCCATGATTGGCATAAAAGCTGATGTCATATATCTGCCCAGTGTTCCTACTAGAAAACTGTTTTGATTTATTTATACATATGTTTGCAAAAAGAGCAGTATCCACATGGGAATGACACTACTAACCTATCACCTGTAATTGTTAACTGTTGATCAGAGTCTCTGCTCACATGAGTGTGTTTGAAATGTGAAAAGTAAGAGCCTAGTGTTCTCCCTCTACGAAAAGAGAACTGACATCTCTCAGCTAAGAAATGACTTAATTCGTCATGTGTCATAAGTATATTCCAATGCTTCCTTATCATGTCCTGTAATAAATTGACGTTTCTACCATATGTTGTCACTAATCTCAAATTGTCTGCTCCCACTTGATCATCCCTCTGTTTATATTTTAACAAAATGGCTTTTGATTGCTTGGAAGCCCATTCTCTTGCAGTAACAATGTCCCCATCCTATAACTTCTGTTAAGAAACCTGCGTGTAAGATCCTGCTTAGATGTATCAAAATCTTCCTCAGTGGAACAAATCCTTCTAATTTGTAAACATTGAGATTTTGGAATATTCCTGATGGTGTGGGTGGGGTGAAGACTGGAAGCAAACAGTAAATGAATTAAGTCATTTCTTAGCTGAGAGATGTCAGTTCTCTTTTCGTAGAGGGAGAACACTAGGCTCTTACTTTTCACATTTTAAATACAGTGATGTGAGCAGAGACTCTGATCAACAGTTAATAATTACAGGTGACAGGTTAGTAGGGTCATTCTCATGTGGACACTGCTCTATTTGCAAACATATGTATAAATCAAAACAGTTTTCTAGTAGGAACACTGGGCAAATATATGACATAAACTTTTAGGCCAATTGTGGATCAGATTGGGTCATCTATTTGGCAATGTGTTTTTGCTCTTCGTTTTATGTAGGACAAACAGCTATGCCCCTACATTTAAGGATACCAGAGCATTTAAGTGATATTCACAATAAATGAATAACAAATGCACTATACAGACATTGTCAGTCTCATTCCTCTGCTAGATTTAGCTTTTTGGTTATAGATAGGATATTGGGGGACAGAAAGTGTAAGATTGGTTGGCACTCTGTTCTTAATCAAAAAGGAAAAAGTGGATTACTAAGCTAGGTGGATTTTTTACATCAGGACTTATTGACAAATTGTAGAGGGATACAATGTTAAAGATATGACATCACAGGAAGACAGGTTCAGTCAGGGTATATAAATGGATCATTGTTGCTTTTTGTCATCACTGATGAAGGCTTTGTGCCGAAACCAGTTTGATTGATTGGGTTTTCTAAATAACGTTCTTACTAGGTGCATCTGTTCTGGTGCTGCCTCATTTTTGTATTCTGCATTCAGTATTTGGCCAGTTGCACCAGCTGTACTTGCAAGCTGCTTTTTGCACCACAGAAGAAATGTTTGTTGTATTTTTGTATAGTGCCA